>NW_007377783.1:301002-306475 GCF_000475195.1 Diaphorina citri
TAAAAATGTTTTAGTACGATTCAAGGCCTTCTCTCAGTAAATACCAAAGCCCTACCTACATGCCTCATTTTTTTGTCCAACTGCGTTTAATAGCCTGACATTGATTTTTTTGTCTTCCTTTTTTGGACGAGAAAAATGCTGTTTTCGGTCCCTCTTGAGAAGCCCAGGTCCGGGGCAAATGGGATCACCCTGTAGGTACTCTTATCCTCCACGCACAAGACCACCCAGTATTCTAGAATTTCCACGCCATTATTAATTAATACAAGACTACACAAAGTAGGTACGTAGTAGGTACTCAAAGGGTACATAGTTACCCAAAGCGAATACATACAGCTATAAATTACAATTTCGTGTTCCCTGAGGATGCTATTATAGTGACAAAGTGCAGACATAAAATGAATAGGAGAAAGGAGGCATTGTTGGGACTCAAGTTAAGAGCCCTGAGGTACGCCGCTACCGCTCTGAAAACCAAAAAACACACCATGTCAACATACTCGAAAAGCGTCAAAGTTCCCTTGAGGGCCTTGAGAGATGGATGGGTATTGTCACGAAAAATATAGAAAGTAAAAAACACAATGGATATTTATGTCGTGACGCAAAGTATAATACTTTATTGCGAAAGCTTTATTGAAATCCAAGAAGGAGAAAAATAACAATAAAATAGAACTGAGGGTGTAATGGAATTTATCGAGAAGAGGAAAATGAAATTCTCCTTGTCATTCGCTATTCTGGATAATAAACAAACTTTTTCCAACAAGATTCTCTTATACAATATGTATGTTACATTGATAATGGCGCACAGAGTTATAATTAAAAAAGTTGGATTGGAAAAGTTTCATGGAAAAATTAACGCATAAATAAATAATGACAACGAACGTTCGATTAATAAATAACGTATTGATTCTGTAGCCAGACGTGGCAAGCTTGAACTAAACTTAGTTCATAGACGATTCAGTTCTTTCCCCCCTGTGACCCCTATCTCTTCACTCCTCCTACCTTCCCCCCCTCCTCTTTCCCCTGTGATCCCTATATCTTATATCCTTTCCCCCCATATATCTCCCACTTTATCCTATTTCCCTTCCCCTATATCTTGCATCCCTTCCCACTATATCCGTGTATATCCGTCACAGAGCTTCTAGCTGCAAAATTCCTCTGACAGGATGGTCGAGGCCTCTAGCCTAGGCTAATCATGGAAAAGACAGGTGTTTGTGAACGTCAGGTATGGTGGAATGATTAATGAGAGGATGAACTGAAATGGCTGAAGTTTTTTTAACAAAAAACGGACAACTGCTCACCATGGCATGGTAGTTTTTTTTTTTTTTTTTTTTTTTTAACTTGGGGGTCCCATTTCTCTTATCCCTCCTCCTCCTTCTTCCTCCTCCCCCTCTTTCTCCTTGTTTTTCTTCCTCCTACCTCCCCCTCTCTGTCTCCTTCTCCTGCCTTGCTCTCTCTCTCTCTCTCTCTCTCTTTCTCCTCTCGTGGTCTTTACTCCTACGTCAATTTGCATGTCTTCACTCTTCTCCTTTATCCTATATCCCGTCCCCCTGTGACCCCTATATCTTCACTCCTCCTACCTTCCCCTCCCCCCCTCTTTCCCCTGTGATCCCTATATCTTATATCCTTTCCCCCCTATATCTCCACTTTATCCTATTTCCCTTCCCCTATATCTCATATTTTTCCCCCTATATCCGTGTATATCCGTCACAGAGCTTCTAGCTGCAAAAATTCCTCTGACAGGATGGTCGAGGCCTCTAGCCTAGGCTAATCATGGAAAAGACAGGTGTTTGCGAACGTCAGGTATGGTGGGATGATTAAAGAGAGGATGAACTGAAATTGCTGAAGTTTTCCAACAAAAAACGGACAACTGCTCAACATGGCATGGTAAAGTTTTTTTTTTTTTTAACTAGGGATAGTGGTGGGAAGGAAGGACTGTAAAGAAGGGAGCTATCAGTCCACAGTAGTTAAGAGTTAAGGAAGTTTTGCTCGGGAAGACTACGATGCTAATGATTGGTCATGAAAATTTGTAGAACTAGGTCGAATAGTAAGTAGGTACTTACAGAAGTTCATTTCTGTAGGTATACCTTCTTTCCTTTTATAGAAGCTATAAGCAGAACTGCACACCCTGAACATGACTTTGTAACCGGAGGGAACGGAAATTACATTTTACTATCATTCATTTGGAAAAGAGAAGAAATTTGTCAATACTTGGCTTGTTTTTTTTTATCATGCTGCGAAATCGTCTACAGAAGAAAAAAAGATAACGGAGACAGTTACAAGCTCTAGAGGAGGGAGATAGAGATAAGAAAAAAAAGAGAGGGAGAGAGGGAAGAGGAAAAGAGGAGACAGATAGAAGTTCAAGAGAGAAGAGAGGGGAGAGAGAGAAAAAGAGGAGGGAGATAGAGATAAGAAAAAAAAGAGAGGGAGAGAGGGAAGAGGAAAAGAGGAGACAGATAGAAGTTCAAGAGAGAAGAGAGAGAAGGGAGGGTTGGGTGTTTGGAGAGCTTGGTATTAAAACAGGAAATGCACCCCCCCGGAGACCAAGAAAGGTACAGGGTGATATCCAGGGCCGTTCAAAGGGGAGTCCATCCGATCCCATTTGTCCCGGGCTCTTCAAGGGCCCCCCGGAGCCAGGATGTTTTTAAAACAAGGAAATAAAATTCGGTCATTAAGGAAGGCGTGTCCAAACATAGTCGCAATCAATCGACGGACGTCGACTATGTGTCGACACAGCTACAAGTATTATTTAAAAAAAAAAAAAAAAAAAACCCCCGGCCCGGGGAAAAAAGGGGGCGGTTTTCATCATGAATTCTTCGTGGTAAAGCAGAGCTTTTTCACAACTTTTGTGGAAATCACAACATTACTATGCTTCCTTTGCAATCAATTTCCATACTTCAATAATCTTTCTACACTGGTAATGTCGCCACTGGTCGCTACTCGATTGTCTTCACGAGGCTGAGTGCACCCCGAACTCTAAGAACAGAGCCGAAAAAACCTCGGCCCCGCCGGGAATCAAACCCGGGCCTCCTGCAGGCAAGCCTAGTGTGAAAAAGGAATTTTTTTAACGCCCTACAGTGAATAACATGATTGTATTTTCGAGTGATAACATAGTTACTTTCTGGTGTTCTCGTGTTGACCCAGCACCTAAATGGGAAGTATTGTGTCTCTTTTCGCCCGTATGAGAGGCATACTATGGGATGTGCATGCTACGACACAGACCACATGCGTCTAATGTAGCAGTTGTTTCATTGCTACGGAATAAAAAACACGGAGAGACACTCATAAAAAAAAAAACAACAACAACCGAAAGGGTTTTTTAACGCCCTAGAGTGAATAACATGATTGTATTTTCGACTGATAACATGGTTACTTTCTGATGTTCTCGTGTTGACCCAGCACCTAAATGGGAAGTATTGTGTCTCTTTTCGCCCGTATGAGAGGCATACTACGGGATGGGCATGCTACGACACAGACCAAATGCGTCTAATGTAGCAGTTGTTTCATTGCTACGGAATAAAAAACACGGAGAGACACTCATAAAAAAAAAAACAACAACAACCGAAAGTACGCAGAATTTAAGTCCGTTCTAATGAAAAACCCCCTCTTACCCGAGTCCTTATGAATGGACGCCAGATTACTGTGTGCATCCAACAACAACAACCAAAAGTACGCAGAATTTAAGTCCGTTCTAATGAAAAACCCCCTCTTACCCGAGTCCTTATGAATGGACGCCAGATTACTGTGTGCATCCGCGAAGCCCGGGTTGATCTGGATGGCTCGCGAGTAGCACTGCAGGGCACCCTGTATGTCTTGCATCTCCTTCAGCGTGTTACCCATGTTCGAGTAGGCGTCGGCAAAACTCGGCTGAATTCGGATCGCCTCCTTGTAGTGGAGAAGCGCGTCCGTCAGCTTGCCTGAAAACATCATGATTATTAAATAAGAATAAAGTTTTAAAAAATAATAACTTTCTTAAAAGTATTACTGAAGTTAAGAAGCCAAGATTTTTAAATTCATTTTTGACCAGGTGGCAAATTCCATTACTTTTCCAGGTTTTCTTCAAGTTTTCGCGATTTTCCATTACTTTTCCAAGACTTTTTGGCGCATTTTCAGATTTCATGACTTCCCCACGTTTTTCAGGTTGCGTATAAACCCTGTAGTTTGAACAAACAACTTGATAACACACAATACCTTGTTGCTGAAGCACCGAGGCCAGATTGCTATGGGCGGCCGCGAACTCAGGGAACACCTCGAGGGCCTTCAGATAGGAGAACACACAATACCTTGTTGCTGAAGCACCGAGGCCAGATTGCTATGGGCGGCCGCGAACTCAGGGAACACCTCGAGGGCCTTCAGATAGAGTCTGGTGGCCTCCTCAATGTAGCCCTGTTCTCGCTTGATGTTGGCCAGGTTGTTGAGCGAGTCTGCGTGCGTGGGACAGAGGCGCAAGGCCGTGTTGTAGCACTCCTCGGCCTCCGATACCTGGATCAACAATAGAACGGAAATAATATAACTCGTAATATTTTTCACCTAAAATGAGTAGAGGAGAAGTGTGGCGGCATTGCCAAAGCAAAAAGATTATTGAAATATGGAAGTTGATTGCAAAGGAGGCACTTGGTAATGCTGTGATATAAACTGGATATTACAGCATTACTAAAGTTGTGAAAAGCTCTGCTTAAATTGTTTAAGTGAAGTCATAAAACTTAGCGCAGTAACCATTTGTGACAAGCATTTAGGTTTAACACAATTAAAAGTTCTTTCTTTAATTTTGGAGCGGTCTCTCCCTTTCTTTCAGATTTCCATCTTCTTCTTTTCTCCTCATTTCAGGTTGACTTTTTTTTAAAAAAGAGGTTTGATAGAGGGAACTGTACCTGCTAAGAAGGACAGGATAGGAGAAATCCAGCCGTTCCCAGAACGGACCTTATCTATTTGGTATAAATTTCGCCAGGGCAAGAATCGAACCCGCAAGCTAGCGCTTACAAGGCAGACGCGCTGCCAACCAAGCTAACTAGGCTGGCAAGGAGAGATGAGAAACAAAAGGAATAAGCAATGCTTCTCACCTGAAAGTAGTCCCATCATCAGGGGACAACGCATAGCAGAAGATCTCCACTCGACTCTTATTGTGCATGCCAGGCACGGATTGCATCAGATGTGAGGTGGGGTGGTTGCCAAAGTCCGATGAGACGTAGCCGATCCTGATTCGATTACCAGGGGCGAGTTCCCGCGTGTACTTGTACGGGGGCTTGTGAAGCACGTTGATCTGAAATCGAGTCAAATTTTATTTTATTATTATTATTTTTTCAACAATACTTTCTTTATTTTATTTTGAACATTTTAAATAGAATAATAGAGACAAAGAACGGGGCTATTTATATACCTAAATTTATTTTAATTGGAATTAAAGTGCTCTACAGCCCATTTAACTAAGGTTGGTGTCGGGCTGTCGGGCTGTAGTTATTTCCTTTTTAGGTTAAATGGG
>NW_007377783.1:306864-307843 GCF_000475195.1 Diaphorina citri
AGGGAGGGAGAGAGAGGGCGGAAGGGGGGGAGGGAGAGAGAGAAAGGGAGAGAAACAGCTTCTAGGAAATTTAATTTTCAAGATGGGAGAAAGATGTTAAGAAACATGGCTGCGTAGAAGTTTTAATTTGATGGAAAATATCCTCTTATAAAGGTACAAGAATATGCCAAGTTTCAAGTCAATTGACCAGGTTAAACAGGCTCATAAATTCGGTACAAGATTCATTTTAGCCATGGGTACAGTAAACATCGGAGATTTGAACTTTGCAAGTTAAATTGAACCCATAAAAAACCCCTTAACGCATCATTGTTAGTAGAATTAAACTACGCTTTAGCCCGATGGGCTCTTATGTGGAAATACCAGGACATAACAACTTACCTGTCCCTTTTCTTTGAGGGCGTTAGCCAGGTTACAGTACGCATCTGGGAAGTTGGGCTGTAGTTCGATTGCCCGCCGAGAGATTTGAACTTAACAAGTTAAATTGAACCCATAAAAAACCCCCTAACGCATCATTGTTAGTAGAATTAAATTTCCAGTTTAATTACGCTTTAGCCCGATGGGCTCTTATGTGGAAATACCAAGACACAACAACTTACCTGTCCCTTTTCTTTGAGGGCGTTAGCCAGGTTACAGTACGCATCTGGGAAGTTGGGCTGTAGTTCGATTGCCCGCCGATATGTATCGATTGCCAAGTCAATGAGCCTGTGGACACACCAAATAGAAAATAATGTAGGGAAAGTATTTATTTTTGGCTGGGGCTGGTTGGGGGGACTTTAAACAGGGACGATACCAGCCTTAAATTTCCCTTCTTAAAGAAATTGAAAAGGTTAAGTGCGAAGGGCATCCACTCGTAATTTTTTTGTAGCCAAAACCAAATGTCAGCCCAAAGAAATGTTCCAAGGGCAGACGAAAAATGCCGACTCCGTCTGAACACGGGAAAAAAGGCGAGGATTTTTTTTTTATTTTTTTTTTTTTTTTG
>NW_007377784.1:0-38912 GCF_000475195.1 Diaphorina citri
CAATGGGTTAATTGGACTTACTTTATCATAATATTGGAGAATGGGTTAGTTAGGCTTGTGTAGATCCACTTTTAAAGGATCTACGGAAATTGTATCCACTTTTAAAGGATCTACGGAAATTGTAGTTAGGCTTGTGTAGGGCTTGAAAAAATGAGGATCTACGGAAATTGTTTTATTTTTCTTAATTTTTTAATTAGCCTTTTCCCGTGTTGAGACGAGAACGCGTCTTAGGCTGCTCCCAGGTGTTGGCCAAATCATAATTTAGCGTAGTGCATTATAAGCAGGGAACAACATTTGCGACAAGCATTTATGCTTAACACAGTTGAAATTCCTTTACTTTGTCACCTTACCGTAAGACACTATTGTTGGTTGATTGTTCCGAGGTGTGATGGACTTACCTTGTCTAAGAATACATCTCGTTTAGTCATCTTCCTGACAGCTGTCAATGTATCCTGTACAATACCCATGACAGGTCGATTGTTCTGAGGTGTGATAATTTGACGAGGAGTCACATGAATATTCTCCACCTGAAATCAACAAGGGTTTTCATAAGTGGACTAGAAAGTCAAACATTTAGCATATAGTTCAATCCATTTTCTTCCATCATTTGTAGTTTTTCCTCTTCTACCTGAAAAAGGCTAGTTTGCCCGTGACAGATAATAGCTTTTTGAAGCACGGCCAAACTGTTTTGACTTGGCGGGGTGGAGTGCTTAACCGCAAAAACTGTTGGCATTGTTAACCCATTTGGTCTCATCCTCCATTTTTTAGTCTTATTCAGAACTCCGCTAACTTAGGTACCTAAATGAAACCAAACTGTAGTTCTTACCTCAGCTCGTGTTTCCATAGACTGAGGAACGTGCAGGTTCATTTCATCTCCATCAAAATCAGCGTTGTATGGAGAAGTACAACTGAAACCAGAAACACACAGTATTAAGTTCAGTGTAAGATGTCGAACTTTATGTCCCAAAGGGTCCCCAGTCCAGAAACTGACCACTTGACCACACAGAACGTTGCTTAAATGGAGTGATTTAGTGACCCGCAAATCACCTCCAAGTATTGATTTTTTTTTTTTTAAATGAGTATTTCACCGCCGTTTTTATTTCGTACCAATGAAACAACTGCTAGATTAGACGCATGTGGTCTGTGTCATAGCATGCCCATCCCGTAGTATGCCCCTCATCAGATGGGCGATAAAAGACACAATACTTCCCATGATAAAACAATGTTTTACAACAATTTTTTCTCAATTAATAAAGTACTATGGTTGACACTTTCAACAAAATACAGGTTGGACTGACGGTTCTCACCTCAAGTTCATCCGGAAAGTTGACCAGGGCAGGACTCGAACCCGATGCCCCATCATACTCATTTTGTGCAGGGTTGGCTGACGATTGAAAATCACCAGGTCCCCATCTCGGATATGACGTTCCACCTAAACAGAATGAAAAGGTAGAGGGTTAGTATTTTGATATTAAAAAACGCCAAAAAGCGAGCAAAGTACCGCCAACCATTGCATTGAACTCTACTGTCATCAAGTCAATGTCTCTATAGTCCCTGCTGGATTGACTTGTTTGAGGTATCTAACGTGTGTCTGTCTACTTTCCTCATCTGTGATATGTTTTAGAATTTCTAACACTCGCTCTCCTGTAAAAAGAAAATGAAGTTGAACTGTTGCTTTTGGTGTTAAGAGGAGTAAAAAATAATGCCTTAGTTGGGATTTGAACTAGAGATAAGAAAAGAGAAAAACATGGAAACATTAAGTACCTAGATACCTAAGCATTTTTTTTCTTTCTTATTCTAGGTATATGAATTCTAATAATTTTCTAAGTAAACTAGTAAAACACCCTTACCTGTGAGTGGTATCTTCTTTTCCTGTGAATCTTCGGTTACAAATTGAATTGATGTTTCTTTTCTTTCTTAGTGACACACATGAAAAAACAACCTCAGTGGTTAGCGCGGTGGATTTCGCATCTGGAGGTTGGTGGTTCGAGCCCAAGTCAAGTCATAAAATTTAGCGTAGTGCATTAAGCAGGGAACAACATTTGTGACAAGCATTTATGATTAACACAATTAAAATTCCTTTACTTCGTCACCTTACCGTAAGACACTATTGTTGGTTGATTGTTCCGAGGTGTGATGGACTTACCTTGTCTAAGAATACATCTCGTTTAGTCATCTTCCTGACAGCTGTCAATGTATACCTGAGAGCTATGTCTAACTGATGAGTTCAAATAAGAACGAAACGCGTCTTAGGCTGCTCCCAGGTGTTGGCCAAATCATAATTTAGCGTAGTGCATTATAAGCAGGGAACAACATTTGCGACAAGCATTTATGCTTAACACAGTTGAAATTCCTTTACTTTGTCACCTTACCGTAAGACACTATTGTTGGTTGATTGTTCCGAGGTGTGATGGACTTACCTTGTCTAAGAATACATCTCGTTTAGTCATCTTCCTGACAGCTGTCAATGTATCCTGTACAATACCCATGACAGGTCGATTGTTCTGAGGTGTGATAATTTGACGAGGAGTCACATGAATATTCTCCACCTGAAATCAACAAGGGTTTTCATAAGTGGACTAGAAAGTCAAACATTTAGCATATAGTTCAATCCATTTTCTTCCATCATTTGTAGTTTTTCCTCTTCTACCTGAAAAAGGCTAGTTTGCCCGTGACAGATAATAGCTTTTTGAAGCACGGCCAAACTGTTTTGACTTGGCGGGGTGGAGTGCTTAACCGCAAAAACTGTTGGCATTGTCGACCCATTTGGTCTCATCGTCCATTTTTTAGTCTTATTCAGAACTCCGCTAACTTAGGTAAATGAAACCAAACTGTAGTTCTTACCTCAGCTCGTGTTTCCATAGACTGAGGAACGTGCAGGTTCATTTCATCTCCATCAAAATCAGCGTTGTATGGAGAAGTACAACTGAAACCAGAAACACACAGTATTGAGTTCAGTGTAAGATGTCGAACTTTATGTCCCAAAAGGTCCCCAGTCCAGAAACTGACCACTTGACCACACAGAACGTTGCTTAAATGGAGTGATTTAGTGACCCGCAAATCACCTCCAAGTATTGATTTTTTTTTTTTTAAATGAGTATTTCACCGCCGTTTTTATTTCGTACCAATGAAACAACTGCTAGATTAGACGCATGTGGTCTGTGTCATAGCATGCCCATCCCGTAGTATGTCCCTCATCAGAGGGGCGATAAAAGACACAATACTTCCCATGATAAAACAATGTTTTACAACAATTTTTTCTCAATTAATAAAGTACTATGGTTGACACTTTCAACAAAATACAGGTTGGACTGACGGTTCTCACCTCAAGTTCATCCGGAAAGTTGACCAGGGCAGGACTCGAACCCGATGCCCCATCATACTCATTTTGTGCAGGGTTGGCTGACGATTGAAAATCACCAGGTCCCCGTCTCGGATATGACGTTCCACCTAAACAGAATGAAAAGGTAGAGGGTTAGTATTTTGATATTAAAAAACGCCAAAAAGCGAGCAAAGTACACCGCCAACCATCGCATTGAACTTAACCAAAAGTTTCGTGCTGAATCCTTGTCACATTTGTGGACTACATATCAAATTTCAAGTCTCTAGCTCTTACCGTTCTCGAGATATTTTGTTTACAGACAGACACATACACACGGACCAATTGCTGAAACTTTTTATTTAGGCTCTAGGGACCTCAAAACGTGTTTTGGCACAAAAAACTAACTAGGTATCGCAATTTTTCTCGAATACATTGCTTATAGGAAAGTAGAAAGGTGAATTTCATGATTGTAAAACAAATGATTTCAGTCCAATTTCGGAAACCCTTTTGCCTAGTATAATTTAAGCAGGGTTCTAAATCTATGTGACCAAAATGTCCGGGGCATTCAGTCATATTTCCTGTAAATCAAAAAGAAGAATTGTTAGGGTTCTGAATTATCTAGAGAATTCCAGCAGGCTTAGAGAATGAAGATTCTCAATTTGAAGGTGTGTCTACTAGTTCAGGCTCCCTAAAGAAATTGAATTAGTATGTAGGTACATTCTAAGCAGGGTCAACTATACTTTGACAGTCTCTTACCTTATAGCCACACTGCAAGTGAAGATCGGATGGTTTCGGATGAAATCGGAGATCAATACGTTCACCATTATCTCGCACGATATATTTAGCACCTGGATATTGAGAGTTGCCTCTCCTTACGAGCTCGAACATTCTGAGAACACGAGGAAAGAGGGGAAATAAGAATATACCCACCTTGTTTATAATTATAACTGAGTAAATTAAAATGAAAATATCGCCCGCATAATACTGAAGAGTTTCTTTCTTGGCTCCGGTAATTTATCAAAAAGGAAATCATTCTTTTTTATTACGAAAAATGCCAATTTTTTTTGATGAAATACCCAATGTTCCTCCCAAAAGATTTCAAGTGTATCAACTTGAAACTTTCAAGAATCGGCCCGATTCAGAAGTTGCAAGATTTGACCCATACACACTTACACACGGGATCGTATTCCCGAGTTCCCTGTTCAATTCCCGAAAATATTTTATCCGTAAAAAGTTACTTAGTTAAATGAGTGCGCCAATGCACTTTTTGGGTACTTTTACATCGGAATAGGACTCTATCTCGAAAAAAATTTTCATTTGGTTGTGCCCCATTTATCAAAAAGGAAATCATTATTTTTTATTACGAAAAATGCCAATTTTTTTGATGAAATACCCAATGTGCCTCCCAAAAGATTTTAAGTGTATCAACTTGAAACTTTCAAGAATCGGCCCGATTCAGAAGTTGCAAGATTTGACCCATACACACGGGATCGTATTCCCGAGTTCCCTGTTCAATTCCCGAAAATATTTTATCTGTAAACAGTTACTCAGTTAATATCAAATTTCAAGTCTCTAGCTCTTACCGTTCTCGAGATATTTTGTTTACAGACAGACACATACACACGGACCAATTGCTGAAACTTTGTATTTAGGCTCTAGGGACCTCAAAACGTGTTTTGGCACAAAAAACTAACCATCGAAATTTTTCTCGAATACATTACTTATAGGAAAGTAGAAAGGTGAATTTCATGGTTGTAAAACAAACGATTTCAGTCCAATTTCGGAAACCCTTTTGCCTAGTATAATTTAAGCAGGGTCAGGTCCCCAGTCCAGAAACTGACCACTTGACCACACAGAACGTTGCTTAAATGGAGTGATTTAGTGACCCGCAAATCACCTCCAAGTAGATTGGACACATGTGGTCTATGTCGTAGCATGTCCATCCCGTAGTATGTCCCTCATCAGATGGGCAGTAAAAGACACAATACTTCCCATGATAAAACAATGTTTTACAACAATTTTTCCTCAATTAATAAAGTACTATGATTGACAGTTTCAACAAAATACAGGTTGGACTGACGGTTCTCACCTCAAGTTCATCCGGAAAGTTGACCAGGGCAGGACTCGAACCCGATGCCCCATCATACTCATTTTGTGCAGGGTTGGCTGACGATTGAAAATCACCAGGTCCCCATCTCGGATATGACGTTCCACCTAAACAGAATGAAAAGGTAGAGGGTTAGTATTTTGATATTAAAAAACGCCAAAAAGCGAGCAAAGTACCGCCAACCATTGCATTGAACTTAACCAAAAGTTTCGTGCTGAATCCTTGTCACATTTGTGGACTACATATCAAATTTCAAGTCTCTAGCTCTTACCGTTCTCGAGATATTTTGTTTACAGACAGACACATACACACGGACCAATTGCTGAAACTTTTTATTTAGGCTCTAGGGACCTCAAAACGTGTTTTGGCACAAAAAACTAACTAGGTATCGCAATTTTTCTCGAATACATTGCTTATAGGAAAGTAGAAAGGTGAATTTCATGGTTGTAAAACAAACGATTTCAGTCCAATTTCGGAAACCCTTTTGCCTAGTATAATTTAAGCAGGGTCAACTATACTTTGACAGTCTCTTACCTTATAGCCACACTGCAAGTGAAGATCGGATGGTTTCGGATGAAATCGGAGATCAATACGTTCACCATTATCTCGCACGATATATTTAGCACCTGGATATTGAGAGTTGCCTCTTCTTACGAGCTCGAACATTCTGAGAACACGAGGAAAGAGAGAAAATAAGAATATACCCACCTTGTTTATAATTATAACTAAGTAAATTAAAATGAAAATATCGCCCGCATAATACTGAAGAGTTTCTTTCTTGGCTCCGGATTTTTGACCATCTATGGACATTTATGAGGTAAGGTATTAATAATTCATTTCAATGTCTGTATCGTAGTAATTTGAATATTTTTAATCCAGTCCTTGGCAAAGAAATAACATACCTACTCACTAGTTCTCATTTACTTATGTACAAGCCATCATGCTTCAAGTCTAGGTATGTTTATTTTGTAGATTGTAGCCAAGGACTACCTAAGTTATGCACAATTTACAGATCTCATGGGGTGTGCATTGCATTAGTAGAAGCTTTATGACCATAGAAGTGATTCCACAAGGTGGGTATGAATTTTCTTTTTTGTCATTAATAGGTAGGCATATAGTTTTTATGTTATTTCTGGCTGGTTTGATTCCTAGAGACTGAGCTTACCCACCAAAGATGTTTCAAGCTGGCTTGTTAATTGAGGCTTTTTTTACATCTTGGAACTACAGAAAAGAAAAACATTAGTTATTTTGAAATCATTCCAATCTCTACTTATACTCTTGGAATAATTACCAAGATAAATGAAAAGAATTTAATGGCTTTCTCACCTAATACTTTAAGTAGATAATATTTAATTAATTTCAAAAAGCTCTCAAAATGTTCAATTCAAATTAGAGTTCAAATGCAAACCATCAATCATCAGTTTATTATGATATGAAGCTTATTGCATAAGTATGTTCATCAATTCAAGGAACAACTTAGTCATACAAATTACTTATCTACTTACCTACTTGAGTCCCTACTATGACCTGGGTCTTGAGTATTCACTCTCAAATCTCTGCTGTTTCTTACATTTTATTTTTACTTCTTTTGGACTATTATAAGAATCTATGAACTGCTCATACCTTTAGATGTGTTTTCAGCAAACCTATGGCCTGATTCCCTCTGGCCACATTAATTATTTCACCTAATTAATGCTGGTGATAAAAACTGTAAAAGTAGGTACGTTTCTACTTACTTATCTGAGTTTTCTATGTATAGATGGGGGGAAAATATCAGACAACTTTTCTTACCTATTGGATGGCAGTCAAGAGAGGACTAATTCCAAAAATTGACCAAAGTACTGTCTACCACTGAACTGATTTAAACCAAAGGTCTTGTGTTTTATTTATGTCATATTTTAGAGCCCCTTCCTTACTTACTAATTTTATATCTCTAGTTTTATTACCATTTTGTTTACTGACAAACAGACACACACATGGATTCATCATGTGTTCTGGTACTATAAACTGAGACCATCAAAAATTTTAGGTGATTATATTACTTTTCCTGTAGGATAAAATTCAAATCAGAGTTCAAATGCAAACCATCAATCATCAGTTCATTATGATATGAAGCTTATTGCATAAGTATGTTCATTAATTCAAGGAACAACTTAGTCATACAAATTACCTATCTACTTACCTACTTGAGTACCTACTATGACCTACTTAGGTCTTGGGTATTCACTCTCAAATCTCTGCTGTTTGTTACATTTTATTTTTACTTCTTTTTGACTATTAAGAATCTATGAACTGCTCATACCTTTAGATTTCACCTAATTAATAATGCTGGTGATAAAAACTGTAAAAGTAGGTACCTACGTTTCTACTTACTTACTTATCTGAGTTTTCTCCGTATAGATGGGGGAAAATATCAGACAACTTTTCTTACCTATTGGATGGCAGTCAAGAGAGGACTAATTCCAAAAATTGACCAAAATACTGTTTACCACTGAACTGATTTAAACCAAAGGTCTTGTGTTTTATTTATGTCATATTTTAGAGCCCCTTACTAATTTTATATCTCTAGCGTAGAAAACTAGATCACCAGATTTAACAATGTCCTCTGGTCATCACCAGACACATCAGGAGGATATTGATCCTAATGATATAGCCCTAGAAACATGTGGAAACACCCCAAAGATGATTTGAAAATGGAAAATGGAGTTTTTCGAGTAAATTTCCAAGAAATTTCCATTGCCCCTATGTAACAATGGTGATTTCATACTTATCAAATTCCTCTGGGATATTATTTAAGTGTCGAACAAAGAGAAAATTCCTGTTCGCCTCTTGGATAGAGATGATTGATTCTAGGAAAATTTGAACTCTAATTCAAGCTATATTGTTCATGGTTTACCGATAAAAGAGGATTTTGGTTCAGTAATATTATTGAAAGAAGATGAAAATTTCAAGTCTGCTCTCTCCTTTTGTTTTTGTCAAAGTAAGGCCCGAGTCACCAGATCTAACAATGTCCTCTGGTCATCACCAGACACATCAGGAGGATATTGATCCTAATGATATAGCCCTATAGAAACATGTGGAAACACCCCAGAGATGATTTGAAAATGGAAAATGGAGTTTTTCGAGTAAATTTCCAAGAAATTTCCATTGCCCCGGTGTAACAATGGTGATTTCATACTTATCAAATTCCTCTGGGATATTATTTAAGTGTCGAACTAAGAGGAAATTCCTGTTCGCCTCTTGGATAGAGATGATTGATTCTAGGAAAATTTGAACTCTAATTCAAGCTTTATTGTTCTTGGTTTACCGATAAAAGAGGATTTTGGTTCAGTAATATTGAAAGAAGATGAAAATTTCAAGTCTGCTCTGTCCTTTTGTTTTTGTCAAAGTAAGGCCCGGGTATACTATGTAGGATAAGGAAAGTAAGAATTAAACAGGATTGTGTACTTTATTTGATAATATTTTTGGTAGTTATGTATGCAGGCATTCTTGTATCAGTTTTATCTTGGAAGTGAGTAATGTAAGATAGCTGATATCTACCTGAGTAAAACCCATCTGTTTGTACATTCCTAGTTTGACCTATTAAGTTTTATCTTTTTGTAGAAACACCAAGCATTAAAAATTACTAAGAAAATTTCAGGTATCTGTTGACTTCTTGATAAAAATCGGACAAACCTTTTGAGAGTTATGGTGAAGAAACCTGTAAAAGGAAACATCGTCGAGTTAAAAGTTACATAGAAATCTATAAAAAGAAAAGAAAAAACAGATCAGACCTCTGAACACATCACATCAGGCAAAAATATGTAGTAGGTTCCTGTCTGACAAAACATGGAAAAAAAATCTAAACATTACCTACCGGAAATGATAAGCTTGTTTCAGATTCAAATTAAGAAGATTAGTGGAGTTGATGGAATTACCCTCCCACTAAATTTTATCAACAGTGACCTTGTTTTAATGATAATCAACTAGGAATCTGATTTACCTACATTTGTACAACACAATTCAGAACATGATTTGGGATTTTCTTTAAGGTAAGGAACATGTAGTAGGTTCCTGTCTGACAAAACATGGAAAAAAATCTAAACATTACCTACCGGAAATGATAATCTTGTTTCAGATTCAAATGAAGAAGATTAGTGGAGTTGATGGGATTACCCTCCCACTAAATTTTATCAACAGTGACCTTGTTTTAATGATAATCAACTAGGAATCTGATTTACCTACATTTGTACAACACCATTCAGAACATGATTTGGGATTTTCTTTAAGGTAAAGCTTAATTGGTACGACTACCTATGCACAATATTTCCGTAAATTTGCGGCATGAAGGTTTTGGGTACTTACTGAGAAAAGGTCTAGGGTTGATCAAGGCTGTCAGTGAATGAATGGATCTGTCAAATGTCCCGAATAATTTGCACTAGTGTAGAATTGTAGATGCACTTCAAATCCGCTGATTTATTTAGCGTGACCCTGTACTTTGTTTACTATTGTGCCATTCAAATAGTTTTAACTTTCAAGCATAGAGAAATGCAGAATACAAATTACACACATTCTGTTTATAATGTCCAGGACAGTGTAGAATAATTATGCATACAAATATTATAAGACCAATGCTTGCAATGTGTATTGCAATCATACTCGTAGCATGAAGAAGTGAGCTCATAAGTTTTAACTTGACGATTTCTGCTTCAAGTTTGGCGGTAAAAAAAAGTCAAACTAAGAACTTACTAAGTTTGTTGAACCAGTTTGCAATGCTCAAGATAACAGGACTGACCAGACAGAATATGATTGGAAACAAGCTCAAAAATCAAATCCTGTTGTATTTATTTAACTTGAATTGTGTTTGTTCAAAGTACTCAAGTCGCATTGTCAGGTGTTGTGTAAAAAAAGAAAAAAATCATTTGCTGAAATATACCTTCCAGGTTTGGTTTATATTTGGCACCAATGTATGGTATGACCCTGTACTGTGGGCATTGTCAGGTGTTGTGTAAAAAAAGAAAAAAATCATTTGCTGAAATATACCTTCCAGGTTTGGTTTATATTTGGCACCAATGTATGATATGACCCTGTACTGTGGTATCATGTGGCTTCACTGGAGTAATTGAAATGAATGACATCCGTGCTAGAATTGAGTTTGTTGAGGCAGGACCTGATTGACCTCTTGAATAATATGACTTCACTAATCACACTGGAATACTGGATTGTAGTCATGAGACCTTCACAGGACTGGATTCAGGATCATGTATTTGAAAATTGAAATGGGGTAAGTGTAAGTGTGAGGTTATTTTGGGAAGGAACATTGCTTTTGATGATCAAGCAGCTAATTCGTCACCGACGAACTAGGAATCCTATTGGCTGGAATAGCTAGTTAACTTTTGCTAACCTCGTTCTGGGGGCTCATCCACCAAACAGAGACCAATGATTATTGGAGTAGGTTAAATTAACTTTTATAGGAATTAGCAAATCACAGAACTAAGTAATAGGTACTTCCGATTTTACGTCATTATGATCATTATCTATTGTGAAACTTAATTCTTTCTCTACGGTGCTATTAAGTGTCGATAGAATTTTCTTCTTGTTCATATTTCACATTGTCCAAGTGTTACATGGTATTCAACTCTATTGGTATAGTGTCATCAGTTCTTATCTAGTCGCTACTAGGCAATGTCCAGTAATTGTTCGAGGGGGAATCATAGTGGTTAGAACTTGGTTCTCTTTACGGTGGTGACCCACTCATTTGAAGGGTGAATTTAAATAGTGTGTCAGACTATCTCTTCCTCGGTTCTGCATTTTGCTTCTGGACATGCTTTTGTAATAACCAAATGGCTGTCTATGACGTCTATGTGTTTGCTAAACTGCTAACCTTTGACCATTGCTGAAAAGCATGAACTTTGAAACCTGTAAAACCAGTAAATGAACAAATTTGTTGATGATGATTTCATTTCATAATGTTATTTTCAAATAAAAAATTCCTTTGGAACGCTAGATTTCTATAAGTTATGTCCTTCATCCACAATCCTGTTTTGGCTCCTGGATATGATTATGATTAATGCTTGGAAAATTACAACTAACCGGAAAGTTTCTTGGCCTGAAGTGGTAAATAAATCAAAATGAAAATATGAAGAGTTCAAATTCAGAGCCTGTTTTTTTTCCGTTCTGAAGTTTCTGTCGATTTCCCCCAGGTTGCTTGGCCGATTGGCCATCAAGTTTCAAGATATTCTATCCGCACAAACTTTAGCTGATATAGGTACTCAGCAAAAACCAAACTTTTAAATATAGGTAAAATACCTATATATAAGTAAATATAGGTTTAAAAGGCCTACTTATATAAGTAGGTATGTATATAGATCTGATCAGAAATGTGAAATATCCACTACTCTTATATTATTATAGATTTAGTTTTAGTTTAGTACGTAGTCTTAACATTGTACCACATACAATTTATATTTGTACAAATAAAATTGATTGATACTCATAGTGACGGTAAACCTCTATCAAACAAACACCATTCTTCTTCTTTTTGGTGGGAAGATCGGAATTTCCACTTACACAGTCCACATAGTCGGAAGTGGCACGAGTTGTGTACACTTAGAGGGAAAGGTAGGTATTGTAGGGTGGAATTCTCTCTGTCAGTTTCCGGGTATCGATTCTACCTAGAAGTTGACCTGACAAGGTGACCGCGTGGAAACTGGTTTGATTGGGATGGAGAAGTTTCCACAGAACCGGTTGAACTTTCTCGGCCTATATATTGTCGATATTGCTCCATTACCTGACAGTATTACTTCGTTTTACCCAGCTTAATTAACTGGGAAAGGATTTTTTAATTGCGTTGCGCATAAATGCTTGTCACAATATCGTTCACCTCAATTATGAAGAACTAGATAAAATTCCTCAACTAGATAAAATTTATGACTTGACCTGGACTCGAACCACTAACCTCCAGATCCGAAATCTAACGCGTTAACCACTACACCACTAATGGTCAGCCTAATTCAATTCCTGCCGGGGTGAACTTTACTTGAAGAGCAGCATGCCATCCAAGGTTTCAGGTTCAATGCCCTGCAATTTCCAACTTTTTTTCGACATTGTGTTTGGAACAGACCAAAAATTGGTAGCCGAATGATCGATCACAAATCGGTATTTTTACGCATACCAACCTACTCGTACTACTTATCGGAAATTAATTCTAACTAATACCACATGCTGTGTAATTTACTACTTTACTTACACTTTTCGAAAATGATACCTACTACCTACCCATATACACGCGGCTGATTTATTTACATTTAGGCTGAATCCCTAAATTATTCATGAATTCCAATACACAATAATGTTATGTGTCTAATCGGTCGGTTTTATGATAAAACCGAAGAAGGATTTAGTAAAACCACGTGGTTTTAGGCTGTCAAGGTCAGACTGGTGAATATTGTTTGGTTAATTTGGTTTCTAATTCGTCCACATTCCACATTTTTGGTTGACACGTGGCTGCAGGCACATCTTGAGGCTTAGGTGACCAAATTCCAGATGGAAACTGATTATAAAATACTGTTAATAGTAAACGGATTACAAAATGCTGTTAATACCTTGGTACTTATGGGTTTTAAAAATTCCAGTTTTAAAGAATAAAGTTGACCAATCACCACTAAATTTTGGTAGGTACCTACTAGTCTCATATTTTGTGCTCAAAGTGGCTCATATGATATTATGTTTCTTTCTTAAAAACTTTTATTTTTTACCATCTAAAATTCTCATTTTTTCTTCATCATCATCTTTTTCCTCTTCCTTCTTGGTGGAGTCTAGTCAGTTAGTCACTTGTGAATGTGAAGCGGAAAAGAAATTTAGTTTGGCCATCACTATGATGTAAACATAATTTTGTATGGAATCTACAAGTACTCATATTCATAATCCATAAAACATATAATCCATTAATAAATTTTAATAAATTATTTCTTTCTATGTAGATTGAAAAGAAAATCATGTGCTAAGTATCTTTTCTCTAGGTCGTCTCATGTTCTAAGAACTACTCTCTCTCTCTCTCTCTCTCTCTCTCGCTCTCTCTCTCTTCTCTCTCTCGCTCTCTCTCTCTTCTCTCTCTCTTCTGTATTTATTTAACTTGAATTGTGTTTGTTCAAAGTACTCAAGTCGCATTGTCAGGTGTTGTGTAAAAAAAGAAAAAAATCATTTGCTCAAATATATCTTCCAGGTTTGGTTTATATTTGGCACCAATGTATGATATGACCCTGTACTGTGGAAGGATTGTCTATTGGTATAGTAAGACTCTGCAATGATTGAGATAAAGAGTTGCAGATCACATTTCGTTTTGTTCAAGAATTAAGGGGAAACAAAGAGCCCGTGCGGGACCAAATTCTAATGAGCAAATTTCCTTTAGAACATTTTTGCCAAATTACATCAAAATCAGATGAACAGTTTAAGAGTTACGGTGAAAGAAACAGACAAACTACTCGTGAATGCCAAATCGTCTAGGTAAAATTAAAACTTGGAAATCACTTCGTTCTGTGAACTCGATCCTGGTATAATCACGGTCTGTTTGGTTCATGATCAGACAGGTTGATCTATTGTTATGGTCTAAGTGGGTATTATTATCATCATTTCATGATGGTCATAGCTCAATAGAAGCGATTATGAAGTGTTTGGTCATTCAATACTTGGATGACTATTCAGACAGGTTGATCTATTGTTATGGTCTAAGTGGGTATTATTATCGTCATTTCATGATGGTCATAGCTCAATAGAAGCGATTATGAACTGTTTGGTCATTCAATACTTGGATGACTATATCAGATCTACGAGATTATGTTTTTTTTCTGTTGATTCAATGCGTTGTTATCACTTTATCGGATCTTTCAGATTATGTCATTATGTTGTAATTGATTTCTTCATTACTTTGGAGTATTTTGTCAAATCTATTGGAAATCTGACTTTGATTTGTGAGAGGATTGTTATTGGTAGACGCAGAGTTACCGGTCTTTGTCTTTGCAAAGTGATTGGATCTTCTGTGACTTTTGATATTGAAATTGACTCGGTTGCAAATATTTGGTACTATCCTTGATTCTTGTGCAGGTAGGACAAGGGTGGTAGGATTTCCTCCTCTAACATAGCTTTACTGATACTTACCAGAAGGAAAAAAGAAATAATTTCCCTTTACGCTGAACTATGGCAATGATATTGAAATTGACTCGGTTGCAAATATTTGGTACTATCCTTGATTCTTGTGCAGGTAGGACAAGGGTGGTAGGATTTCCTCCTCTACATAGCTTTACTGATATTTACCAGAATGGAAAAAGAAATAATTTCCCTCTACGCTGAACTATGGCATTAAAGAAATACTGAAATAAATTAATCTTGAATACCTAGTTTCATTAAGCGGAAAAAGATTTTCAATAAATTTTAAGTAGATCAGACAGGTTGATCTATTGTTATGGTCTAAGTGGGTATTATTATCATCATTTCATGATGGTCATAGCTCAATAGAAGCGATTATGAACTGTTTGGTCATTCAATACTTGGATGACTTATATCAGATCTACGAGATTATGTTTTTCTGTTGATTCAATGCGTTTTTATCACTTTATCGGATCTTTCAGATTATGTCATTATGTTGTAATTAATTTCTTCATTACTTTGGAGTATTTTGTCGAATCTGTTGGAAATCTGACTTTGACTTCTTAGAGGATTGTTATTGGTAGACGTAGAGTTACCGGTCTTTGTCTTTGCAAAGTGATTGGATCTTCTGTGACTTTTGATATTGAAATTGACTCGGTTGCAAATATTTGATACTATCCTTGATTCTTGTGCAGGTAGGACAAGGGTGGTAGAATTTCCTCCTCTAACATAGCTTTACTGATATTTACCAGAAGGAAAAAAGAAATAATTCCCCTCTACGTTGAACTATGGCATTAAAGAAACACTGAAATAAATTAATATTGTTTCATTAAGCGGAAAAAGATTTTCAATAATTTTTAAGTAGATAGGTAGGTACCTAAAATAAAAATTACACACACATTGTAGCAAAAATACTGAAGTTTGTTATGGATTGAAAAATTGACACGGGAGGAAATCGAATTAAAAACTCTTCTTTGTGTCCGTGAGATGCCTTCGCACATGGTATTTCGAAATTTCGAATATATTTTTAGATCAGTCTTTACAGAACTGGTTTTCAAAGTCACACATTGTAGCAAAAATACTGAAGTTTGTTATGGATTGAAAAATTGACACGGGAGGAAATCGAATTAAAAACTCTTCTTTGTGTCCCTGATATGCCTTCGCTTATGGTATTTCAAATATATTTTTAGATCAGTCTTTACCAGAACTGGTTTTCAAAGCTCAGATAATTTGATCTAGATCAGTGATCGATGGTTAACCACTGAATTGACAATGTTTAAAACAAATCCACTCAAAGTAACTACAAGTAAGTACTTAGTACTTACCCTTGTTTTTCTTTTCAAGAAGGGCGTAACTTTTTATGTTATTCTCATTTATTTATTTTCTAATTTGAACAGAAGCACCCCCATCCAATTGTTCAGCAAAAGAAATCTGCAAAAGAAAACAGCGGGAAAAAGCCCCACTTTATGAAATATTATCGTAAACATAAATATCTCTAGTAGCGCGGTCAAACTTTCTTGACTTGGCGGGGCGGAGCGCTACCGCGCTCCTTAATAAATAATCCATGATATCGTTTTTACCCCCTGCTCACTATGATCAACTTAGGTACCTGATAGACTGGCTTCATGTTATTTGATTGAATATTTTTTGCAACATCTATCCTGAGGCTTTGAATTACCCTCTGTAATGGCACCGGAGAGTTTTTTATAGAACAAAATATTCGCATAAATTGTATGTAATTAGCTGATTAGATAGTCATAAAGGGGATGTATGTAAAAAGGGCCAAAAGATGAAAATCGAGTTTTGAGGAAAACTTGCTTTAAAGCTTAAGAATTTTAATACAAAATATTGGAAGGATTTTGCAAAACCTTGTGTATGTTCGTGAATAATCGAGATATTCGAGATATCAAGGGGACTGATTTTTAACAACAGTCCACATTAGACGATTTCACAGGCCAAGAGGAGGCCATAACAACAGTCAACAAGAGGCCATTTTACAGAAGAAAAAAAATCAGCTTAAGCAGGGCTAGGTCCTTTTGCATAAACACATTCAATTTATCAAGATGATTATTTTAGGGACTGATTTTTAACAACAGTCCGCATTAGACCATTTCACAGGCCAAGAGGAGGCCATAATACCAGTCAACAATAGGCCATTTTACAGAAGTAAAAAAATCAGCTTAAGCAGGGCTAGGTCCTTTTGCATAAACACATTCAATTTGTGAATTTACATATGTATATCAGGAGGACTGTGTATGAGAATTTTCATCAAGTTTCATCTAGATTGCAAAAAAGTTGAAGTAAAAATTAGGTTCAAGGAAAATCTTGCATATATAAAATCAACTGGAGTATTTCAAGAATGCAGTTTAAGCTTCAGCTCGAGGTAATTAATACAGTCTAGAAAAGATTGACCTTGGCATTTGCTCTGGAAGCGGTCTTCATTTAGGTTAAGATGCGTACATATCTGTACGCTTGCAGTATTGCCAATCAGTAGTTTATGGCTCTTGCAAATTAAAAGAGCGACAATTAACACACGATATAGCTTTTTTATATGGCTTACACGTCTTTAATGCTCTCGGTTATGATTTGAGGTGTAACTTGACTTTTATCTTTTAAATATAGACATCTGCTGATGTTCGATTGCAAAGTCACATATAACCATTAGTGGAGAAGTGTAGAAAGGTCTTTGAAATATTGTTCAACTACAAGTGGAGGACAGAATCTCTATTTCTTCAACCTCTAGAAGTCTAGAATATGTTCGATTGCAAAGTCACACATAACCATCAGTGGAGAAGTGTAGAAAGGTCTTTGGAATATTGTTCAACTACAAGTGGAGGACAGAACCTCTATTTCTTCAACCTCTAGAAGTCTAGAATCGCTTGGACTCTATTTGATGAAATGGCACCAATGGACCCTTTGTTCCGTCAGGGTATCGAATTCTTCAAGTAATCAGATGACAATTTAATCAACCACACATATGACATGTGGTAGGCAGTTGAAAACCCCTGGTCTATACGAGGAATCCACGCTAAAATTATAATATTGCCGTTTAAAATTATCATTTAATTGAAACCAGTGCACCTGTATATTATTAAAATGCATACGTATTCCAGCAAGTTGTTGCACATAGTTCAGGTAGGATACGGATTACAGAACTTGCATCATGTCAGCCCCGTGGCGTAGGTCTGTGTTCGGTTCAGGAGGTGGTAAAGTATCAAACATATGCTGTAGGATTAGTTAAGGTTGTTATACCCACCCTTAGCATGCTATAGGATACGGATTACAGAACTTGCATCATGTCAGCCCCGTGGCGTAGGTCTGTGTTTGGTTCAGGAGGTGGTAAAGTATCAAACATATGCTGTAGGATTAGTTAAGGTTGTTATATCCACCCTTAGCATGCTATAGTGCTATATACCCATCCCGCGGGATTTTAAATGAAGTTAACTTAACAACCCCTGAAGTAGCTATGCCTAAACGTCTACTGACTGAATTTCTTTAACAAGGGGTCGAGTGGATTGGGCTTTCACCATAATCCTCGAACAGTTTGTCTGATATTGATGAAATTTAGCTATCTTCATCAATTTTCTCATTGGATTTTAGGCCCAAATCGGGCTCTGCAAAGCCCTTTTTGTGAGTTCTACATTTCACAGATTTCACTGAACTACCAGTTAGTAATTTATCAGGTTTCCTTTTCTGTCCGATAAGGTTAGAGATTGAAAACCACACCACTACGACATATCCGTTGACTAATGTAAAATTTCATTAGTTCGTCGGATGCAACATCAGAATGCACATATCTCGGTGTTTCATCGATGAATGAAACATTGTCTGCTCTCGACCTAGCATACCATGACTCATTGCAAGTGTTTCATTTGCGGTAACTGGTAACACTTGATCAGTTTCGTTTTGCAAAGCCGAATTGCCTCTTGCATTCTTCATCGGAAAACTCGGAACTCGGAAGCAATGCAACCACATGCATAGAGACTACAGTGTTTGAATTTGTCCGTGTGATATTGCATTTGATATCGAATACAGTGTTACCGCAACCTTAACAGCCTGAAGCCGTTTCGTACCGTGATGTCAATCACTGTGCAACACTTTAACACAGATGTTATCATAGAGAAATCAATGTTATCAATTCTATTATAGTTGAGGAAATAAGTGAAACTGATACTTTGTCAGCCCGGAGCAGTACATAATCATACCATGACAAAACACAACACCTGTTTCATTTAATCCTGTGTAGACGATAGTGAAACATCAAAGTTATCGGCCTTCAGGCTGGATAGTGCATTTTACGCAAGTTAAGGGACTTTTCAGTCCTATCCCAGTAGGAGTAACTAGTGGCCTCCTTGGACGGCAAAACACATTTGTTTCGCTCAATGATAATCAATAGTGAAATGTCAATATCTGCCTTCAGAGTAGATAGTGTACTCAATGAATATGAAGCGAAGAGACTTTTCAGTCATATCAAAGAACATACCTCTTTAGAAGACAAAACAAGTAGTCTGTCAGAACAAACATCCAGCCCCTGTTATTGCCCGATTCTTTCACCAATGACTCAAATTAACTTAATCGTGCACTTTTGGTACAAAAGCATCCAAATTTCGAGCAAATGATATCAAACCCCGATGTTGAGATTTCCTGTATTTTGCTGAATGTTAACGGTGCTTTCTTTATCACTTAAGATTGATAATAGACCCCCACGTGTTTGAGGTGTCAGAAGTAATTATGCATGAGATAATGGTTTTGCATGCGAATAATAGTTTACATTTGGATTCTCTAGATTCGGCACGCTCAGTTCCTTTCAAACCCAGTGGCCAAGTGAAGTGATAGCGATTTCAAGATAAGCAGAGGAATATATGTACATACAGAATGTAAGCATTCGTGGAAGAGAAGTTGAGGAAGGAGATGGAAATCAAACAATCTGATGGTTTGAGGCCACAAGCGAAGAGATTATTCTCAGAGAACAAATTGAAGGAGGAGAAAATTGAACTATCTGGAATCTGGTGGGTTCTCATCCTTCAAACAGTATTAGATTCAATTGGTACACTTGGATCTTTGCATATTTGATTAGGAAGCAGCCTTTCCCAAGACGTTATGCAGTTACCCTTTTCATCTATCATGTGGCTTCACTGGAGTAATTGAAATGAATGACATCCGTGCTAGAATTGAGTTTGTTGAGGCAGGACCTGATTGACCTCTTGAGTAATATGACTTCACTAATCACACTGGATTGTAGTCATGAGACCTTCACAGGACTGGATTCAGGATCATGTATTTGAAAATTGGAATGGGGTATGTGTAAGTGTGAGGTTATTTTGGGAAGGAACATTGCTTTTGATGACCAAGGAAAGCAGCTATTCGTCACCGACGAACTAGGAATCCTATTGGCTGGAATGGCTAGTTAACTTTTGCTAACCTCGTTGTGGGGACTCATCCACCAAACAGAGACCAAAGATTATTGGAGTAGGTTAAATTAATTTTTATAGGAATTAGCAAATCACAGAACTAAGTAATAGGTACTTCCGATTTTACGTCATTATGATCACTATCTATTGTGAAACTTAATTCTTTCTCTACAGTGCTATTAAGTGTCGATAGAATTTTCTTCTTGTTCATATTTCACATTGTCCAAGTGTTACATGGTATTCAACTATATTCACTTGGCGACACAAGTATTCATTACTTTATCCATCTGGTTGCTATTGGTAGAAAGAAATTGCTAGGTTCTGATTGTCATCGTTTCCGGAAATGTTGACTTCCAGCTTCCTTTAGCAAGACTCTGCAATGATTGAGATAAAGAGTTGCAGATCACATTTCGTTTTGTTCAAGAATTAAGGGGAAACAAAGAGCCCGTGCGGGACTAAATTCTAATGAGCAAATTTCTTTTAGAACATTTTTGCCAAATTACATCAAAATCAGATGAACAGTTCAAGAGTTACGGTGAAAGAAACAGACAAACTACTCGTAAATGCTAAATCGTCGAGGTAAAATTAAAACTTGGAAATCACTTCGTTCTGTGAACTCGATCCTGGTATAATCACGGTCTGTTTGGTTCATGATCAGACAGGTTGATCTATTGTTATGGTCTAAGTGGGTATTATTATCGTCATTTCATGATGGTCATAGCTCAATAGAAGCGATTATGAAGTGTTTGGTCATTCAATACTTGGATGACTAATTGACTATATCAACCAAATGGATTGGCTTGTTTGCAACTGCTACATTTTTTTTCTCTAATAGCAATTGGACTGGAAGGTATTTTGAGAAGTAGGTTTTTATCTTCGTCTAACAGCATTCGTGGTTGGTTTACGAGTCTTAACGTGTGTGGTTTTTGTGTTTATCCTTTGATCCTTAACATCTGTGACGTTTTTGAGAAGGGTTTCATTGAAATTAATTTCCACTAAATTTCGACATAACGTTCCCCGCCCCGTTTCATTTTTTCCTTTTTAAATTATTATTATTTTATTTTTAATCCTGATTTTTCTTGAATATTTTGATGGTGTGCTTTTTTAATATTAAAAAATCTCGTACTTTTTTGTGTTAACATATTGAACCCCTCTAAATTTGTATGATTTTAGTGTTTGTTCAAAAGAAAATTCCTCGGTCACAGAACAAAATTTCGGCATTGTGTTATCAAAAACAAAACCAACTTCAAATTCAAAAGTGTTTGCGTGTTTTCCTTGCGATTTTTCCCGGATGTATTTCTTCACTTAGGTAACCTAACTTATTTCATAAACTGATATATGAAATTACTACAACCTTAATTTTTCTTGGATCTGTTCAATTTTCTACTGAAACTAATGGTGTTTTTCCCCCTCGCCTCGTGTACAATTTCTGGAAAATAACAATTTGATTATAGTGGTATAACAATTTGATTAGTAGTATAGTGAAATGTTCATAATACAGTTGATTAAACCACATTCCGATTAATCTAGAATTTCCTTGTATCTTTTTCAATTACTTACCTGATTTTTTTAAACGATTTAGCTTACGCATTGTTTTCCATTGAAATTTTCTTCCATAAAAGCGAACAGTAATTGTTTACTCTTCTCAAGTTTACATTTTCAAGGTAAGTTTAGATTGATCATTTTTTCAATTACTTACCTGATTTTTTAAACGATTTAGCTTACGCATTGTTTTCCATTGAAATTTTCTTCCATAGAAGCGAACAGTAATTGTTTACTCTTCTCAAGTTTACATTTTCAAGGTAAGTTTAGATTAAGGCTTTACTAGTGCGTATGTTTACTTTTGTTTAATACTTATTTCCTAGCTATAAAACTCATCAACTCATCATTATTTAATGGACCTTCTAAATTCTAAAGCTAGCAAAGCAGGTAACGTCATTGGCTTTGTAGATGAACTTCTATCAATGGGAATTAATTTGATATGAAAAGCTTTTAATTGTGTTGTTAACATGGGGGTTTAACTCGTTTTGGGATTTTTGCCTTTTTTCTTTTGGTATTTGGGATCTAAGAGTCCAAAAGATGTCAGAACTCAGATACCATAAAGTTAATTAATATAGTAGTATGGCAATAATTTTGTCAGAGACAGTGATAAATTTATGGAATTCTGTAGAAAACTGGTTAGTTTCTGCTGAAATGTTCATAATACAGTTGATTAAACCACATTCCGATTAATCTAGAATTTCCTTCTATCTTTTTCAATTACTTACCTGATTTTTTAAACGATTTAGCTTACGCATTGTTTTCCATTGAAATTTTCTTCCATAGAAGCGAACAGTAATAATTGTTTACTCTTCTCAAGTTTACATTTTCAAGGTAAGTTTAAATTGATCATGGCTTTACTAGTGCGTATGTTTACTTTTGTGATATTGTAAAAGTTAATATAGAACATAAAAACAAGCATCATTCAATAAGATAAGGAAAGTCGTGTGATGTTCACACCAGATTTTTTTTTCTTCTAAATTGTAATCTTCCGACGCGATGCGGAAATTCCTTTGTCAGAAATCCAGAAGAGAACTTGAGTAGTGAGGAATTTGAACATTACGGAATATCGCCACAGTCGGTTTTATGATAAAACCGAAGAAGGATTTAGTAAAACCACGTGGTTTTAGGCTGTCAAGGTCAGACTGGTGAATATTGTTTGGTTTCTAATTCGTCCACATTCCACATTTTTGGTTGACACGTGGCTGCAGGCACATCTTGAGGCTTAAGGTCAGACTGGTGAATATTGTTTGGTTTCTAATTCGTCCACATTCCACATTTTTGGTTGACACGTGGCTGCAGGCACATCTTGCCTAGCTATAAAACTCATCAACTCATCATTATTTAATGGACCTTCTAAATTCTAAAGCTAGCAAAGCAGGTAACGTCATTGGCTTTGTTGATGGACTTCTATCAATGGGAATTAATTTGATATGAAAAGGTTTTAATTGTGTTGTTGACTTTTGGTATTTGGGATCTAAGAGTCCAAAAGATGTCAGAACTCAGATACCATAAACTTAATTAATATAGTAGTATGGCAATAATTTTGTCAGAGACAGTGATTTATGGAATTCTGTAGAAATCTGGTTATTTTCTGAGGAAATTAAAGGTTCTAATAAGGAGGCTTAGGTGACCAAATTCCAGATGGAAACTGATTATAAAATACTGTTAATAGTAAACGGATTACAAAATGCTGTTAATACCTTGGTACCTATGGGTTTTAAAAATTCCAGTTTTAAAGAATAAAGTTGACCAATCACCACTAAAATTTGGTAGGTACCTACTAGTCTCATATTTTGGACCATAGTAATCAACCATGGTTATCATTATCAGTGATGATAACACTAGTAACAGTCATGATAACACTGATGGTATCTTGCAATGTTGAGAAAACGTACCTCAAGATACCTTGTGTCATATCTAACTTTGAGCAATCATGGCAATAATTTTGTCAGAGACAGTGATTTATGGAATTCTGTAGAAATCTGGTTATTTTCTGAGGAAATTAAAGGTTCTAATAAGGAATGTTTGTTGAGCAAATTAACAGTTTAGAACAGTAATGATTAGTATTTCATACATTTTCCGGACTGCAATGACTTAGGCAACTCAGGTTGAAGTCACCATAGTAATCAACCATGGTTATCATTATCAGTGATGATAACACTAGTAACAGTCATGATAACACTGATGGTATCTTGCAATGTTGAAAAAACGTACCTCAAGATACCTTGTGATGTCATATCTAACTTTTAGCAATCAGTACTCCCAATCAGTAGTTTATGGCTCTTGTAAATTAAAAGAGCGACAATTAACACACGATATAGCTTTTTTATATGGCTTACACGTCTTTAATGGCTCTCGGTTATGATTTGAGGTGTAACTTGACTTTTATCTTTTAAATATAGACATCTGCTGATGTTCGATTGCAAAGTCACACATAACCATCAGTGGAGAAGTGTAGAAAGGTCTTTGGAATATTGTTCAACTACAAGTGGAGGACAGAATCTCTATTTCTTCAACCTCTAGAAGTCTAGAATCATTATGTTTCTTTCTTAAAAACTTTTATTTTTTACCATCTAAAATTCTCATTTTTTCTTCATCATCATCTTTTTCCTCTTCCTTCTTGATGGAGTCTAGTCACTTGTGGGTAATTAACTATTAGTCACGTTTCTGATCTGTATCTAGGTGTATCACATTTTCCAAATCCCATAAAAAAATAATAAAATGGTTTTCCTTACATTTTATTTTCATTTCCTAAGAACAACAAGAACCGTGTGAATGTGAAGCGGAAAAGAAATCTAGTTTGGCCATCACTATGATGTAAACAAAATTTTGTATGGAATCTACAAGTACTCATATTCATAATCCATAAAACATATAATCTATTAATAAATTTTAATAAATTATTCCTCTCTATGTAGATTGAAAAGAAAATCATGTGCTAAGTTTCTTTTCTCTAGGTCGTCTCATGTTCTAAGAACTACTCTCTCTCTCCTCTCTCTCTGATTGTGATTTTTCTATGTGACCACTAGACCAGGTAAAACAGCTATTATACAAATTAATAGGAGAGAGCCATCCCCCAAAAAGTTAGAGAAATAGCTTAGGGCTTAGGGGATGAAACCATGTATAGTTTTTCCTGTGTAGACGATAGTGAAACATCAAAGTTATCGGCCTTCAGGCTGGATAATGCATTTTACGCAAGTTAAGGGACTTTTCAGTCCTACCCAGTAGGAGTAACTTTCATACCATGAAAACACAATACCTGTTTCATTTAATCCTGTGTAGACGATAGTGAAACATCAAAGTTATCGGCCTTGAGGCTGGATAATGCATTTTACGCAAGTTAAGGGACTTTTCAGTCCTATCCCAGTAGAAGTAACTAGTGGCCTCCTTGGACGGCAAAACACATTTGTTTCGCTCAATCATAATCAATAGTGAAATGTCAATATCTGCCTTCAGAGTAGATAGTGTACTCAATGAATATGAAGCGAAGAGACTTTTCAGTCACATCAAAGAACATACCTCTTTAGAAGACAAAACAAGTAGTCTGTCAGAACAAACATCCAGCCCCTGTTATTGCCCGATTCTTTCACCAATGACTCAAATTAACTTAATCGTGCACTTTTGGTACAAAAGCATCCAAAATTCTACTCTAGACCAACAGGTTGACTTCATATTTGCTGAATTCGACCTTCAGTCTTCTGAGTCTTGAGGGAAAAAGTTCAAAATTTATTTATTTATTTTCTAATTTGAACAGAAGTACCCCCATCCAATTGTTCAGCAAAAGAAATCTGCAAAAGAAAACAGCGGGAAAAGACCCCGCTTTATGAAATATTATCGTAAACATTAATAAATAATCCATGATACCGTTTTTACCTCCTGCTCACTATGATCAACTTAGGTACCTGATAGACTGGCTTCATGTTATTTGATTGAATATTTGCAACATCTACTCTGAGGCTTTGAATTACCCTCTGTAATGGCACCGGAGAGTTTTTTATAGAACAAAATATTGCATAAATTGTATGTAATTAGCTGATTAGATAGTCATGAAGGGGATGTATGTAAAAAGGGCCAAAAGATGAAAATCGAGTTTTGAGGAAAACTTGCTTTAAAGCTTAAGATTTTTAATACAAAATATTGGAAGGATTTTGCAAAACCTTGTGTATGTTCGTGAATAATCGAATAATCGAGATATTCGAGATATCAAGATTATTATTTCAGGAATTTAGGGACTGATTTTTAACAACAGTCTGAATTTACATATGTATATCAGGAGGGCTGTGTATGAGAATTTTCATCAAGTTTCATCTAGATTGGAAAAAAGTTGAAGTAAAAATTAGGTTCAAGGAAAATCTTGCATATATAAAATCAACCGGAGTATTTCAAGAATGCAGTTTAAGCTTCAGCTCAAGGTAATTAATGCAGTCTAGAAAAGATTGGCCTTGGCATTTGCTCTGGAAGCGGTCTTCATTTAGGTTAAGATGCGTACATATCTGTAAGCTTGCAGTATTGCTATAGCAGAGGTAATTAATGCAGTCTAGAAAAGATTGGCCTTGGCATTTGCTCTGGAAGCGGTCTTCATTTAGGTTAAGATGCGTACATATCTGTACGCTTGCAGTATTGCTAAAGCAGAACATGTCTGGTGGGAGGGTGGCAACGTTCTCCTGATGTTCGACCTGTTACCTCTTTGGATGACCAAATTTTCAATTTTTAGAACCTACTTAGATTCGAACCCGGAACCTCCTCTTGGAGACCAAGGTCGTTGTCAGGATGGTGGATTCTACTCTGATACGGATTACAGAACTTGCATCATGTCAGCCCCGTGGCGTAGGTCTGTGTTTGGTTCAGGAGGTGGTAAAGTATCAAACATATGCTCTAGGATTAGTCAAGGTTGTTATATACCCACCCTTAGCATGCTATAGTGCTATACCCATCCCGCGGGATTTTAAATGAAGTTAACTTAACAACCCCTGAAGTAGCTATGCCTAAACGTCTACTGACTGAATTTCTTTAACAAGGGGTCGAGTGGATTGGGCTTTCACCATAATCCTCGAACAGTTTGTCTGATATTGATGAAATTTAGCTATCTTCATCAATTTTCTCATTGGATTTTAGGCCCAAATCGGGCTCTGCAAAGCCCTTTTTGTGAGTTCTACATTTCACAGATTTCACTGAACTACCAGTTAGTAATTTATCAGGTTTCCTTTTCTGTCCGATAAGGTTAGAGATTGAAAACCACACCACTACGACATATCCGTTGACTAATGTAAAATTTCATTAGTTCGTCGGATGCAACATCAGAATGCACATATCTCGGTGTTTCATCGATGAATGAAACATTGTCTGCTCTCGACCTAGCATACCATGACTCATTGCAACTTTTCTGTCCGATAAGGTTAGAGATTGAAAACCACACCACTACGACATATCCGTTGACTAATGTAAAATTTCATCAGTTCGTCGGATGCAACATCAGAATGCACATATCACGGTGTTTCATCGATGAATGAAACACTGTCTGCTCTCGACCTAGCATACCATGACTCATTGCAGGTGTTTCATTTGCGGTAACTGGTAACACTTGATCAGTTTCGTTTTGCAAAGCCGAATTGTCTTTTCTGTCCGATAAGGTTAGAGATTGAAAACCACACCACTACGACATATCCGTTGACTAATGTAAAATTTCATCAGTTCGTCGGATTCAACATCAGAATGCACATATCACGGTGTCATCGATGAATGAAACATTCTGCTCAGTCTGAATGAAACATTCAGTCTGCTCTCGACCTAGCATACCATGACTCATTGCAGGTGTTTCATTTGCGGTAACTGGTAACACTTGATCAGTTTCGTTTTGCAAAGCCGAATTGCCTCTTGCATTCTTCATCGGAAAACTCGGAACTCGGAAGCAATGCAACCACATGCATAGAGACTACAGTGTTTGAATTTGTCCGTGTGATATCGCATTTGATATCGAATACAGTGTAACCGCAACCTTAACAGCCTGAAAGAACTCGGAAGCAATGCAACCACATGCATAGAGACTACAGTGTTTGAATTTGTCCGTGTGATATTGCATTTGATATCGAATACAGTGTAACCGCAACCTTAACAGCCTGAAGCCGTTTCGTATCGTGATGTCAATTACTGTGCAACACTTTAACACAGATGTTATCATAGAGAAATCAATGTTATCAATTCTATTATAGTTGAGGAAATAAGTGAAACTGATACTTTGTCAGCCCGGAGCAGTACATAATCATACCATGAGAACTCGGAAGCAATGCAACCACATGCATAGAGACTACAGTGTTTGAATTTGTCCGTGTGATATTGCATTTGATATCGAATACAGTGTTACCGCAACCTTAACAGCCTGAAGCCGTTTCGTACCGTGATGTCAATCACTGTGCAACACTTTAACACAGATGTTATCATAGAGAAATCAATGTTTTCAATTCTATTATAGTTGAGGAAATAAGTGAAACTGATACTTTGTCGGCCCGGAGCAGTACATAATCATACCATGACATAACAACACCTGTTTCATTTAATCCTGTGTAGACGATAGTGAAACATCAAAGTTATCGGCCTTCAGGCTGGATAATGCATTTTACGCAAGTTAAGGGACTTTTCAGTCCTATCCCATTAAGGGCATACCATGACAAAACACAACACCTGTTTCATTTAATCCTGTGTAGACGATAGTGAAACATCAAAGTTATCGGCCTTCAGGCTGGATAGTGCATTTTACGCAAGTTAAGGGACTTTTCAGTCCTATCCCAGTAGGATCAAAATACCTACCGTTGCTGCATTTGCTGAGTTGTTAACCTTATGTAATTCTACACTATATAAATTAAATTATTATCTAATATTATAAATACTACTAATCACAAGTTCCAACTAATGCCCTTAATGAGAGTCATGCAGGGGCGGATTTACGCGTAGACCCACTAGGGCTCGGCCTAATGGCACACGAGGCCAAGGGCACAAAAATTGAAGAAATTCTAATAACATTGAAAGTCAGCCTAAATTAAAAAGGAAGATTTATTACATTAAAGGTAACTTATTTATTATTTAGATATGTAAAATAACTTACATACTTATTTTTCTCACCTCTCAAGTCCCCTCTTTGCAGCACAACGGGACTGAAATTTATGGACTTAGGGGTACCTATACTGAAAATGTAAATCCGGCCCTTGTGTCATGAATTCATTATTAACATTTTGTATCAAATTTATTCGATTAAAATATACATATACAAACTAAATTACTTTTTTTTATTTTTTTTAGTAGGTAGGTAATTGGAATAAAAACAAACATGTTTTACCGAACATTGCTATGATTGTTTTAACGCAGGTTTGATTATCAGGTAAATGTCGAGATTTTGTGTTTGAGAACCTGTGATTACTTTTACCGAATTTGTGTTTTGCAAGAAATCTGCTTGAATTGTTTTTGAGAACATAAGTAGCAGTGTTGTGGTTCTCGAGATAGAGCGATCAGTGTGTGAACTATGAAATGTGAACTGTGAATGAGTTTTTGTTCTTATAATATAAGATTACGGGCTAAAAAATTCCCGGAGGGACGGACCCTGCTTGTTGATATTACTAGTATAATGTCATGTTATTAGTCATTAATTTCACTGCAAAGAACAAATGAATGCCCATTCACAAGGTGGTGCCTTTTCAGATGATAAAGACTTCAGTGGTGAAGTGGTTTTGCGTGGTTGACTTCGAATCTGGAGTTTTTTTGCCGCTGAAATATTATTCTTTGATATATGGGAACCTAAGATATTTAGGTACATACCTCGAAATGGTTCTAAGAAAATAAGCCAATAATATAGCCTATATGTACTCGTGCAATATGGGTTCAGCTAAGTCGTAAATCAATATTATTTCTTTATTGTGTTTGTAGATCTTTTCAAAATGGTCAGAATTTTTTTAGTTAAGTAGAGACATGAACTCGTGCACATCATTAAATTGAAATTAAAAGCCCACCAATCTCCTCTAGAATCTTCCAAGTGATCTATCAAGAAGTGTCTTTTATTACTCGGTCTATTAATGTGGAGACACTTGGAAACTCGTTTCCTATTAGGCGAGAAAAATCCTATAAACTCATTTGAATGGTCTTTATAATTGCTGAACACTTAAAGGATTTTATTTTTTTATCCGATTAGAACAGTTGTTTTACATGGATTCGATCTTGTACAATATACCTACCTATCTATCTATACATTTTTCCAGAAATTCTTTGTTTTATGTCTTGTGAGTTGTGACACAAATGAATGCCCATTCACAAGGTGGTGCCTTTTCAGATGATAAAGACTTCAGTGGTGAAGTGGTTTTGCGTGGTTGACTTCGAATCGGAGTTTTTTTGCCGCTGAAATAGTATTATTTGATATGGGAACCTAAGATATTTAGGTACATACCTCAAAATGGTTCTAAGAAAATAAGCCAATAATATAGCCTATATGATTCACAAGGTGGTGCCTTTTCAGATGATAAAGACTTCAGTGGTGAAGTGGTTTTGCGTGGTTGACTTCGAATCTGGAGTTTTTTTGCAGCTGAAATATTATTCTTTGATATGGGAACCTAAGATATTTAGGTACATACCTCGAAATGGTTCTAATAAAATAAGCCTATAATATAGCCTATATGTAGATACTCGTGCAATATGGGTTCAGCTAAGTCGTAAAATCAATATTATTTCTTTATTGTATTTGTAGATCTTTTCAAAATGGTCAGAATTTTTTTAGTTAAGTAGAGACATTAACTCATGCACATCATTAAATTGAACTTAAAAGCCCACCAATCTCCTCTAGAATCTTCCAAGTGATCTATCAAGAAGTGTCTTTTATTACTCGGTCTATTAATGTGGAGACACTTGTAAACTCGTTTCCTATTAGGCGAGAAAAATCCTATAAACTCATTTTAATGGTCTTTAATTGCTGAACACTTAAAGGATTTTATATTTTTATCCGATTAGAACAGTTGTTTTACATGGATTCGATCTTGTACGATATACCTACCTATCTACATATATATTTTTCCAGAAATTCTTTGTTTTATGTCTTGTGAGCTGAACACTTAAAGGATTTTATATTTTTATCCGATTAGAACAGTTGTTTTACATGGATTCGATCTTGTACAATATACCTACCTATCTATTTTCCAGAAATTCTTTGTTTTATGTCTTGTGAGTTGTGAGTACAGTGCGTAGTAGCATCCAAATTTCGAGCAAATGATATCAAACCCCGATGTTGAGATTTCCTGTATTTTGCTGAATGTTAACGGTGCTTTCTTTATCACTAGCATCCAAATTTCGAGCAAATGATATCAAACCCCGATGTTGAGATTTCCTGTATTTTGCTGAATGTTAACGGTGCTTTCTTTATCACATAAGATTGATAATAGACCCTCACGTGTTTGAGGTGTCAGAAGTAATTATGCATGAGATAATGGTTTTGCATGCGAATAATAGTTTACATTTGGATTCTCTAGATTCGGCACGCTCAGTTCCTTTCAAACCCAGTGGCCAAGTGAAGTGATAGCGATTTCAAGATAAGCAGAGGAATATATGAGTGCGTAGCATGTTAGAAACTATTACCTTTTCCTCAATAGAATGGATACCTTCATCCGAATATCTGATACTTGACTAAGTACTTCAATAGCTCCTTATGTCGATCGACCGGGCGACTCTTCTTGTATTGTTTTCTCTGTCACCTTTTGTTTACATTTCGCTCACCTGTCGTTTTGTTTACATTAAACTCCTGGGGTAGAAAGTGTGCCGTGTCTTTACCAATCGATGTCAAGTCATATGACCTTGGATGATGATATCTAGGCGTTCGTCGATCCAACGTTGCCTCGTCTCTCCAATGGTGGTTGTCTCAGGCATGCCTTCGAGTGACTGACAAGCCCGGCCTTGGATCTGCACACACGTCCACATCGATTGCAGATAAACCCGCTGGGACCTGCTGCGGCTGTGCTGGATGGTACGGGAACTGGTGGCGCTGACTGGGGCGGTGACCTCGGATACATAGATAGATACCAATTTGAGAGAGCTTTCCTATTTCTGCTGGGAATTCATCTGGGCTGCGCCTGCGTTTCTGAAAGCAGCAATACAACTTTGTACTCGAAGTGCGAATTTTCGACTTGACGGTTTTTTATTTGGTTTGTCTGTCTATTTGTTCCACAGTAACTTCTGAACGAAATCATCTATTGGTCACAGACAGACGGACAACTTTTATTATTCGTATGGACTTTAGTGGAATGAGGCTAGGAATCGACTTGTTATGCCGTGTCTTTAGCGTTAGGAATCAAACCATTAGTTATAAATCTAATCGATCTCGAGTATCTGATTATGATCAGTACTGATCCGACTGATAGTGTGAAGTAACATACTATATAAATCTAATCGATCTCGAGTATCTGATTATGATCAGTACTGATCCGACTGATAGTGTGAAGTAACATACTATCGAAGGTCCGGTGATGAGTTAATAGTTGATAATGAAACTATTCGTGTAGGTTAAACACTTGGTGAGCAAATCAATCATTCTGTCTGGTCCCATCCATCGGTTGTTGCGTTGTTTGTTGCACTGAACAGTGGTGGATGCTATGGTACTTCTTAACCTTGATAGTCGTTAGCTCCACCTTGACGGAAATAACCTACTTTTTATGGGGTTAATGTCTGGGTCAGCCTCTACCACCCAACTTAACCCTTAAAAAGCTCTATTATTATTAGTGTTGCGTTGTTTGTTGCACTGAACAGTGGTGGATGCTATGGTACTTCTTAACCTTGATAGGTTATAAAATTTAGGTATGTCCAACAAACCGTTGTAACAAAAGTTTTATTACTTTAAATACAAATATAAATATTATTCTATTCTATTCTGTCTGGTCCCATCCATCGGTTGTTGCGTTGTTTGTTGCACTGAACAGTGGTGGATGCTATGGTACTTCTTAACCTTGATAGTCGTTAGCTCCACCTTGACGGAAATAATCTATGTACTTTTTATGGGGTTAATGTCTGGGTCAGCCTCTACCACCCAACTTAACCCTTAAAAAGCTCTATTATTACAGAACCTGTGATTACTTTTACCGAATTTGTGTTTTGCAAGAAATCTGCTTGAATTGTTTTTGAGAACATAAGTAGCAGCTACATTTATTCTACTCTAGACCAACAGGTTGACTTCATATTTGCTGAATTCGACCTTCAGTCTTCTGAGTCTTGAGGGAAAAAGTTCAAAATACCTTAGAAACTCGGGAGATTTCTGGAAAACGATTGGAAATTTTAGACCAAAAAAGGAAGCAAAATGTAATCAGATATCCATTGCTACATGGTACGAATACCTAAAGAAATTATTTCCCCCACCCCAGCAGCTCTCAAACTGGTTCCACTATGATGCAAGGCGAGAACCTATGGACAGTGATTTTTGTCTAGGGGAAATAAAACATACAATCTCCTACCTTAAAAACAATAAGAGTTCCGGTCCCGATAATATTCTTAATGAATACATCAAGTCTCTGGGTGAAAATTGGATGAGAAAGCTGTTGGACTTCTTCAACTATATTTTTGACGGTGGCGAGATACCAGCGGATTTAACAAAATCCAATATGTTTATGCTCTACAAGAAGGGGGAGGTTAACCTACCAGATAATTACAGAAGCATTGCGCTCCTCAATAGTGTATTCAAAATATTCACCCACATGATATCTCAACGTATACTCAGCTATAATAATAATAGGCCCCAAAAAACACCCGTCATAGGGCAAGGGCAATTTATTTAAAGATAAACTTTAAATATTACAATATAAATAAAATGGTAGTCGCTTGTGGAATATTACTAATAATTGACTTAAATAAAATAAATTTGAATAAAAAGGTAGGTTATGAACTTAGTAGGTCCTAGTAGTAAAGGGTGATAAAAAGAAGTAACATATTACTATGAGGTATTCTACTATTCTATAAGAATTTACAGAACATCACCGCCACACAAATTAGGACCCACCCACCTCCAACTCCCCGACCCAAGCCCCGCCCCTCCAGTAGGCATTCCCAAGGAAACTAGTTTCCCCGAAAATGTCCACCAGGCAGACGAAACTCAAGTCGGCAAATCGGAAAGCAAGCAAATCCCAACCATGCATAACGGCAATGTTCTATACTCCTAATTAACTTTTCTTTCTAACTAATTCAGACAAGTTCCAGTATAACGGAGAGGAAATGGAAGTGGTGAGCGAATACAATTATCTTGGCATTATGTTCTCATCCCATGGTGTTTTTCATAAAGCATCACAACAAGCTTTATCAAAGGGTTGGGTGGCCATGGCGTGTGTAAGGAAAATCCTAGTCAACTCCAAGATGACGTCTTTTGAAAGCCGTGTCAAACTATTCGTCACCAACTTAAGATTCGAAATCTCCAGTGCTTTGCCACATAAATTGTTTTCTCGTTTGCAAGTGCCAGGTTCTCCGGAGTGCATGAAATTCACAGTTCTTCTCTCCACCACTGGACAAGTCCTGGCATGAGGATGTACTAACTGCTATGACATTCATAGCATGCCTGTGTGTCCAATATCCAAATATAAACACTAGACTAGGTCAGAGTCAGTGTGCGGCGGGCCTGGCTATCACATCGCATTGTTCCGAACTTGAGACAGTGTCAGGTGTAAAGCTGTGTCCACACATAGTCGACTCGGTCGATGTCGTCTGAAACCGGCCACACGGCCTCGACAAGAGAGATTTATCTCGTCGATCGACGGCCGTCGACTATGTGTGGAAACAGCTTAACACCTGTATTTATGAATAGAAAAGATATCTCTTTTCTCTTCATATACTCCCTAAGGTAGGTTTAGGAAGTTAGGATCTGACTGCAGTGCAATTGTCCTAAACTCGACAAGAGAGATTTATCTCGTCGATCGACGGCCGTCGACTATGTGTGGAAACAGCTTAACACCTGTATTTATGAATAGAAAAGATCAAAAATGGACGCTGCATACAAGGGATCAAGAAGAGATCACCTTAACATGGGATCTGACTCATTTTGACTGAGTAGTTCCCTGAAAAGAGCCCTTCTTTATAAATAGCTTTCTCACTTTATACACATTTATCATGATCACCCCGTATACTATACAGTGTATATAGTGTCCGATCCAGCGTGTTTTGCCTGCTAGCCTGGTCACTTCTTGTGATTCCCGACATGATCCAAAATGGACGCTGCATACAAGGGATCAAGAAGAGATCACCTTAACATGGGATCTGACTCATTTTGACTGAGTAGTTCCCTGAAAAGAGTCCTTCTTTATAAATAGCTTTCTCACTTTATACACATTTATTATGATCACCCCGTACGAGTCCTTCTTTATAAATAGCTTTCTCACTTTATACACATTTATTATGATCACCCCGTATACTATACAGTGTATAGTGTCCGATCCAGTGTGTTTTGCCTGCTAGCCTGGTCACTTCTTGTGATTCCCGACATGATCTACGTTCTGACCTAGGACGTTATGTAACTCCCTGGGTACCTAAATCATTTCATGGTCAGGTCATTCTGCAGCCATGGTCCGAGCGTGTCTTGAATTTTTAGGCCTCGGATCTCCTCCTTATTGAAGACTCTAGTGAAAGAAGGGCGGAACCCTATTTGAGTCCTTTATGAGTAAAGCGACTTTTGACTTTTCCTTTTACATAAGAAGCCTCTGAAGCGCCATACCCTGCTCGAATCCTTTATGAGTGAAACGACTTTGCTAATGTAGAATGTTGTAAGGAAAAACGATTCTGTTAATATTTCCATTATTAATGAAGATACACGAGATTTTCTAAATACTTTTCAATGGAAATCAAACATTTTAAAGCTGCTTTCCTCAAAACAGGATTTTCGTCTTTAGAGTGTTTAGTAGACCCTTCTTGAATAAAGCCTCTCAATAATTAGATTATTAGGTTAAATATGCTGTTAATTAAATTTGATTTGATTTGCTCTGAATATAATAATTAGTGAGTTTGCTATTGATTTTTTTTTTTTAGTAGATTGACGTATTACGGTATTCCACTAGTGGAGATGGATCCCATTAGATAAGATCTTTTGGTGAATGATTTTCTAAGATATAGGTGACCTTGGGGGATTATTGGATTAGGCTTGAAATTTCACATGCTCGTTGGAGGTGCTTGCGTAATTTATGGGCAAACCAACTGACGTACTCCAAATATGAGAACTTTATTTATAACACAAAAAATGAATTATTTATTTGCGTACGCTATAGTAACACTATGTGAGTGCATCTAACATGGCAGATTGTATCATAAAATAATGTGGACGCACTTTAGTAATATCTAAATAAATTCATATGTATGTAAAAAAAAACATATAACATAGATTTGATTGCGTGAGACTAGGGTTTTTTTTTTCTATAAGTATGTCGTTTTTACACACTTGCATATTTGCAATCAAAACAAGAGTGCATTTTTGTTTATTTTATTATTATTATTATTATTATTTTGAGAATCGAATGTGTTACCTGCTGCATTGTAAGCGCGCTACCACAGTGGTAACCATTAGATAAGATTTAACCACATGTTAGTCATGTTACTGTCTTGGATCTCAGGACCTGACTACCTGACTGGTTGACTTGCCTTGAACCATTACCAAGTATACGGACAATTTGTAAGCGCGCTACCACAGTGGTAACCATTAGATAAGATTTAACCACATGTTAGTCATGTTACTGTCTTGGATCTCAGGACCTGACTGGTTGACTTGCCTTGAACCATTACCAAGTATACTGACAACAGTTCAAACGCCCTCTAAGGAAAATCAAGTAAAAAATCATGGGAAAAACTAATATGTATTAATAAAAAAAATACTTAATAATAAAATTAATCTATGGTCCCGCCTATTGCGAGGTCATTCGAGTTATGGTCGTCTCGAGACTGATTGCCCTCACGAGGCTGAGTGCACCCCGAATTAGCCACCAGCACGTGGTATCCCATACAGACTGATTGCACCCCGAAATAGCCTAATCGAGTATTTCTTGTTGCGATCCGGATCGTACGGATATTGTGACGATCCGTAGTTTAATGAGTAAAGTATTCACTCGTATCCATCGCTACATGATATCTCAACGTATACTCAGCTATGGAGAGGATAATAAACTGTTTATCGAAGCACAGGCGGGATTTCGTCCAGGACGAGGCTGTACGGATAACGTTTTCACTCTAGCCTCTATCATTAACATCCATCTAATCAAACACCGAAAACTTTATGTTGGGTTCGTGGATTTCAAGTCTGCTTTTTCTGAAATAGATCACACCCTTCTATGGCAGAAACTGTACGAATTTGGCATCTCAAGCTAAATCATAAGAGTACTAAATAAGATGTACGAACAGGCAGAGGTGAAAATAGTAAGCGGTCGAAGTCAAGAAGCCACGCCAGCCTGCAGCATCACAAAAGGGGTGCTTCAGGGAGACTCCATCTCTCCCCTCCTTTTCATCATTTTCCTTAATGACATAGAGGAATACTTCAGAGCCAAGGGAACGAGAGGCGTTTCTATCAATCATGTTCAAGATATCCTACTCCTCCTGTACGCGGATGATCTTGTGGTATTTGCTGAGTGCACCCCGAAATAGCCACCAGCACGTGGTGTCCCATACAGACTGATTGCCCGAGGCTGAGTGCACCCCGAAATAGCTACCAGCACGTGGTGTCCCATACAGACTGATTGCCTGAGGCTGAGTGCACCCCGAATTAGCTACCAGCACGTGGTGTCCCATACAGACTGATTGCCTGAGGCTGAGTGCACCCCGAAAAAGCTACCAGCACGTGGTGTCCCATACAGACTGATTGCCCGAGGCTGAGTGCACCCCGAAATGGCACGTGATGTCCCATACAGTGACTCGTACAGATACTAACCATACAATGTGCAACGTTTCTTGACTTCAGGCATCGGTTGAGTCTCAGGAACCGGTGAATTCAACGTGTCTTTGTTTCTGATTTATTGAAATTTCCTGACTTGATTTGATGATTAATTATTTATTGAATTTTTTCATTTGATTTTTAATAATTTGATAATTATTATTAATTATTTATGTACCTAATTATACAGTGATCCGTACAGATACTAACCATACAATGTGCAACGTTTCTTGACTTCAGGCATCGGTTGAGTCTCAGGAACCGGTGAATTCAGCGTGTCTTTGTTTCTGATTTATTGAAATTTCCTGACTTGATGTGATGATTAATTATTTATTGAATTTTTTCATTTGATTTTTATTAATTTGATAATTATTATTAATTATTTATGTACCTAATTAATTTGATTTCAGAAGCATTGAAATTTCCTGACTTGATTTGATGATTAATTATTTCTGTACCTAATTGATTTGATTTCAGAAGCAGCATCATGTCTGTCAAAAAATCCAAGTCAAAAGCTTTGCTGTGATCAATTCTCCAATTGGTAAGTAGCTAGTAACTAGTGGTTCAATAACTTGTATAACTCGGGAAAAAGGGTCGCTTATTGGTCCAGTCGCCTGTAGTACTCATTCAGAGAGAGAGAGAGCCCAATTCAGCCCAAAATCTTGAGACTTTGGGCCGTATCCAGCATTAGATTTTGGACCCAAAGTCTAAAAAGATGACCCTTTAAGTGTTCAACATGATTGCCGAATTTAATCAAAACAAAGAATTTGTTAAAAATTACCTTGAAATCTGATGAGACGATTTTGTTGCCAAATTTAATCGAGATCTACAAAATGACAAACCAGTTAAGAGTTATAAATTTGTAATGTAACAAACATCAGATTTACAAAGAGACAAACTGAGAAGTCGCTTCTTTCGTTCAGCTGCCTACTTTCCATTACCTAAACACAAACCAAGTCAAAAGCTTTGCTGTGATCAATTCTCCAATTGGTAAGTAGCTAGTAACTAGTGGTTCAATAACTTGTATAACTCGGGAAAAAAAGGTCGCTCATTGGTCCAGTCGCCTGTAGTACTCATTCAGAGAGAGAGAGAGCCCAATTTAGCCCAAAATCTTGAGACTTTGGGCCGTATCCAGGATTAGATTTTGGACCCAAAGTCTAAAAAGATGACCCATTAAGTGTTCAACATGATTGCCGAATTTAATCAAAACAAAGAATTTGTTAAAAATTACCTTGAAATCTGATGAGACGATTTTGTTGCCAAATTTAATCGAGATCTGCAAAAAGACAAACCAGTTAAGAGTTATAAATTTGTAATGAAACAAACATCAGATTTACAAAGAGACAAACTGAGAAGTCGCTCTTTTCGTTCAGCTGCCTACTTTCCATTACCTAAACACAAGGTAAACATAAACACACAAGACCTTGTATGGACTGCTGGAGTGACTTTTGTGTGCTATTCGGTCAGTATAAACAAGGTACACTCATGTACAAAAAAAAAAAC
>NW_007377784.1:39930-44355 GCF_000475195.1 Diaphorina citri
TTTTTTTCACATTTTCTCACACAAATGAGGTCTGATCTTGAAATTTGTCGCGACGACCTATGAACTCAAAGCGAGAAAGTTTTGGATAACACTTCAGTCGATCATTTAAGACCGGTTTTAGCGTTACCTATGTTAAGCTACGCCGAGGAAGGCCAATAAATGGATGGGTGACTTGAACCTTATATTGGGAATAAAGGGAGAACGGGCTCTAGTCTTGATTTTAAATCATTACATGAAAGTAAAATCGAAAAATCAAATCAAGAATAATAATAAACTGAATATTAAACAAATTTAGGTAGGTACCTACATAGGTACTGATCGAATAAACTACGGGCTAAATAATTCCCGGAGGGACGGGCCCAGCTTGTTTTTTTTGACATTGAAAATTCTACCAGGGTCATTAAGCTATTTCCCACACACATTTTTGGACATCAAAACAATTAAATTAGTGAGAATCATGAAACAATTTTTTTGGATTTTCAGGTCATAAGGTGAACATAAAGCCCGTGCGTACGGGTTTCTACTAGTAGTATTGTACCTACTGTATAACAATGTTCTCATGGATTAGGGAAAATTTACCAAAAACCTACTATACTATAGGGCGTGGCTCGCGCCCGAATCGGATTTATGGGATTGCGGCTCCCAAGGGAAGTTTAGTGGCCACCTTTACCCTATACTCCCTATAGAAATAATCAAGCGTGCATGCTGGGAGGCGCGCGAACGTCAAAAAAAAGAGTCAAATATTCCAAAAATACAAATAAAATAGGTAGGTAAGTAAATGAACCCAAAAATGATACGTAGAAAATACAAACAAACAAAAACATAGAGATAAACAAAACCATGTACTAGTAGATATGGAAAACACACTAACCTAAGCTAGAAGAACAACCATTTGTTACTTACAACATAATAAATCAGAACATACTACAACGCCCTGATTTCGAGAAAATTCCAGTAAAATGTGCCAAATCAACATCTACGCACTCGGGAAAATAGAGGCCAGCCCAGCGGCCAGCAGCAATAGCACCGGTTGCCAATGGATCACTAAAGTTACGAAACGTTGTGCGTAGTTTGTACTGTCAAATTTTCTTGACTTGGCGGGGCGGATCCGCGCTCCTTGATCTGCCGAATCGGTTCTTGTAAAGATACACTGGAACTTGGCCTGGTGCACTGCCGTACGCTCAGATACTGATGAGTGATCTGGGTAATCTCATGTAAATTTAAGGAATTCGATTCTGTATGTCATGTCAATTTCGCTCTCTTTAGCTGTGTCCAGACATAGTCTACCCCGTCGACCGACGAGGTGAATAAATGAACCCAAAAATGATACGTAGAAAATACAAACAAACAAAAACATAGAGATAAACAAAACCATGTACTAGTAGATATGGAAAACGCACTAACCTAAGCTAGAAGAACAACCATTTGTTATTTGCAACATAATAAATCAGAACATACTACAACGCCCTGATTTCGAGAAAATTCCAATAAAATGTGCCAAATCAACATCTACGCACTAGGGAAAATAGAGACCAACCCAGCGGCCAGCGGCAATACCACCGGTTGCCAATGGATCACTAAAGTTACGAAACGTTGTGCGTAGTTTGTACTGTCAAATTTTCTTGACTTGGCGGGGCGGATCCGCGCTCCTTGATCTGCCGAATCGGTTCTTGTAAAGATACACTGGCATGGTTACTGGAACTTGGCCTGGTGCACTGCCGTGCGCTCAGATACTGATGAGTGATGTGGGTAATCTCATGTAAATTTAAGGAATTCGATTCTGTATGTCATGTCAATTTCGCTCTCTTAAGCTGTGTCCAGACATAGTCTACCCCGTCGACCGATGGGGTGAAGAGGTGAATCTATGTTGTCGAGGCAGTGTATCGTTTCAGTTTGATGAGTGATGTGGGTAATCTCATGTAAATTTAAGGAATTCGATTCTGTATGTCATGTCAATTTCGCTCTCTTAAGCTGTGTCCAGAGTCCAGACATAGTCTACCCCGTCGACCGATGAGGTGAATCTATGTTGTCGAGGCAGTGTATCGTTTCAGTCGACGTCGAACGACGTGGTCGACTTATGTTTTGACACACCTTTACAATTTTTAGAAAACCAAGCCTAAACCTTTGTTTGTTACGTAACATGCCCTTTTTCAATTTTCTTCCCTTTTCAGCCTGAAAACCTGTCCTTAACTTACCAATCGTGTAGGCATCGTATGAGTTTTTCCCATGCCTAGTTAATAATTTGGCGATGTTCAAATCGCGCCGAATTTATACACCCCAAAAAGCTTTGTTGATTAAAAGTTAGTAGAAAAGGAACAAATTTTGTTGATTAAGTTAGTAGAAAAGGAACATTCTCATATGGTAGGTACCTATAAGCAAAAAGAAACCATTTTCCGGGAGTTATATAGGTTTCGGTTGTCCCAAAACACAAATCCTTTGATTTTACAATCGAATCGCGATTAGTAGAATTTTACAACTAATTTTTGTTACCCGAATTTTTTCATCGGCGCAATTCCTATTCGATCATGTAGTTTATTACCCACTCGTGTAGGCATCGTATGAGTTTTTCCCATGCCTAGTTAATAATTTGGCGATGTTCAAATCGCGCCGAATTTATACACCCCAAAAAGCTGTAGGTACTCAAATTTTGTTGATTGAGTTAGTATAAAAGGAACATTCAAATGGTAGGTACCTATAAGCAAAAAGAACCATTTTCCGGGAGTTATAGGTTTCGGTTGTCCCAAAACACAAATCCTTTGATTTTACAATTGAATGGCGATTAGTAGAATTTTACAACTAATTTTTGTTACCCGAATTTTTTCATCGGCGCAATTCGTATTCGAGCATGTAGTTTATTAGCCGCCAAGTATTCCTCATCGGTGCAATCGAGTACCGCTCGACAATTTCATATTGTTCGCCGCTCAATGCCGCCTAGGTTAATCCGGTTAGGCAGGATAGTGACTTTGCCAGACAGGTCCCATGGAAACTGGTCCTGTGTCGGATTTACGATTGCTATTTTTCATTTATAATTTTTCGTTCGGCTCTCAAAGCCATCAATTGTTCGACTCCCGTTTCACGTGAAGCACGTGGAGAGGTGGCATTTCCCAGGTAAGTTCCGTGATATCAGTGCTAGTGTGTATGTTTAGTAGTGAACATCTAACGGACTCGGTGTGTATTTTTGGATAAGCTCCTTGTATTCTGTTCCCAGTTAACAAACGTGAAGGCAGAACTTAAGGTACGTGCTCTCAAGTTGTGAATATTTTGTTTTCTAGGGATTTCTCCCTTGTTTTCTCGGGATTTTTTTCGGGATGTTGTGTTTAGAATTAGAGATCTTTGCTTTTTACTTTCCTTATCCTATTTTATGCGCTCCTGGGTTAGATCTTGAAGATTCCCATTGTTATGGATGGTAGTTCAATAGGATTTATCAACAACGCGACGTTAGGATTTCCAGAACGTGAGACCAAGTTTGGAAAATTCGGCGCTCGTTTCTAGTGTTTTTTCGATCTATGATTTCAGGGATTAGAAATCTTGGCTTTTTGTGCTCTTTGTAATTTTGGGTTATATCTTGAAAGCTATCATTTTTATGGATTCCTCTTCTTACAAAAGTTATTTCGTCCCATTTAGACATAGAAGAATTGGTGTGTTGGCACATCCACTAATAAATATAGATAACTTCTCTCTTCCTTTCTCTCGTCTAACATAAGAAAATGTGTTTCTTTTGATAGTTACATACCTCAAACGCTTACCTTTCACAAATCGGGTGCCTTGGCATACACATCCACCTACCTACTTCCCTTTGTACCTAGTTAAAGTTTCACCCAATAATATCTATGCTGTAGAGGTCTATAAAAAGAAAAGTAGGAGAAGGAAATCCCTTATAGATTCCTGTTTAGGTGTAAAGAAAATTAAAACCTCTATTCTGAACACGTTTCTTGGATGATGTGAAAATAATATTAATGATAATAATAATAACTCGAGGGGACATTTAAATATTATGCAAAGAAAAGATTGCAAATTATGCAAAGAAAATAAAAGTCTATAAAAAAGTAGTTTAAACTCCTAGATTTTCTTGTTGATTATTTAGGTAGTTTTACAAAAAGTTCAAATGAAAAGCACGTGGCAAGTTGACGTCACCAAAAAAACTGGAATTTCTTCTTCCTCTCTATCATGTGACACTTGAATCTTTGTTTAAACTTAGATGCAAGTTCAAATAAGATCCAATGACGCACGTAGTACTTACTGAACCTAACATAAGTAGAATTTGCAAAAAACTGGTTGCGGTTGCTATAAAGAGAGAGACACAACTGGTGAACATCTCAAAGTTTTTCTTTGCATTACCTATGTATGTACTTTTGATGTTTTAGTAACTTTAATTTCCGTGTTGGGTTATGGCTAAATTGATCTTTCCCGATACCTATGGTACAG
>NW_007377784.1:44851-188979 GCF_000475195.1 Diaphorina citri
TGTTGTTTAACTTGGTACCTATTTGAATTTTGGACAAATTTAGGATTTAGAAAAATGTCCTGCTTTGAAAAAATGTCTTCTGGGTAATCCTACGTATGAATGGGTAACCCTACGTAATACACAATTATGTATCAAAACGGAAATAAAACTATCTACACGTCTTATGTAGGTACCTCTATCTAATAAAAAAGAGGTGACACTATTATAAAACCTTTCAATCACTCTAAAAAATAAAATTAAAGAATTTTTGATTTTTAACCTTTTAAACGAAACCTGTGGTTCAATTTGAACCTTTGAAACAGAACAATAGATTGTCAGGGGTTTACCATCTTGACTTCCCACGCATATGAATAATATTGAATATGTATTGATATGCGTGGCAACTGTATTAGGGGGGCGCCCCGTTCAACTTTGGGGCCCCAAATTTCAATCAGCGACGTGCCTTGATTTGATGAAGATGTGTACCAAATTTCATCAAAATCAGACCAGGCAAACGGGAGTTATAGCGGAACATACAGACAGACATCTAAACCAAATGCAAAACGGTCGAGTTAAAACATAGACCTTCACTTCGTTCGGTCAATTATGTATGAACAAAATTTCCTTAGAAAATAGAGTGAAAACGGTATCTTGAAGAGAACATGATCTTTTAGCTGATGTAAAGAGAAAAAAGTCTAAAGGTGTGTTCAAAGATAGTCGACCCCGTCGATCAACGTCGTCTGAAACCGTACACTGCCTCGATAACATAGATTTATCTCGTCGATCGACGGCCGGTCGACTAAGTTTGGACAATTTTATGGATTCCTCTTCTTACAAAAGTTATTTCGTCCCATTTAGACATAGAAGAATTGGTGTGTTGGCACATCCACTAATAAATATATGTAGATAACTTCTCTCTTCCTTTCTCTCGTCTAACATGAGAAAATTTGTTTCTTTTGATAGTTACATACCTCAAACGCTTACCTTTCACAAATCTGTTGCCTTGGCATACACATCCACCAAATGTACCTACCTACTTCCCTTTGTACCTAGCTAAAGTTTCACCCAATAATAATATGCTGTAGTGTAGAGGTCTATAAAAAGAAAAGTAGGAGAAGGAAATGCCTTATAGATTCCTGTTTAGGTGTTTAGTAAATTAGAGAAAATTAAAACCTCTATTCTGAACTCGTTTCTTTGATGATGTGAAAATAAAATTAATGATAATGATAATAACTCGAGGGGACATTTAAATATTATGCAAAGAAAAGAATGCAAATTACGCAAAGAAAATAAAAGTCTATAAAAAAGTAGTTTAAACTCCTAGATTTTCTTGTTGATTATTTAGGTAGTTTTACAAAAAGTTCTAATGAAAAGCACGTGGCAAGTTGACGTCACCAAAAAAACTGGAATTTCTTCTTCCTCTCTATCATGTCACACTTGAATCTTTGTTTAAACTTAGATGCAAGTTCAAATAAGATCCAATGACGCACGTAGTACTTACTGAACCTAACATAGAGATGCAAGTTCAAATAAGATCCAATGACGCACGTAGTACTTACTGAACCTAACATTAAGTAGAATTTGCAAAAAACTGGTTGCGGTTGCTATAAAGAGAGAGACACAACTGGTGAACATCTCAAAGTTTTTCTCTGCATTACCTATGTTCCTATGTATGTACTTTTGATGTTTTAGTAACTTTAATTTCCGTGTTGGGTTATGGCTAAATTGATCTTTCCCGATACCTATGGTACAGTTGGTACTGTCATACGAGTATGATAGGTAAGTTTCAAATATTCGGTGCTCTAGCAATATTAATCCCCAAGTCTAAAGAACCTTATGTTGGAAAAGTAAAATTTCAAACCTCCTGAATACAAACAGAGGGCGGATGCCTAGGAAATTCTCCATATTGGCTCCTTATTAGCGGTGACCATATTGGCTTTGATTTTGAATCCACAGGAGGTACGAAGAAATGGATGAATTCCAATACTTTCTCACTATAATTTATTACTCTGTAATCTCAGTATATTAAGTTACCATTAGATAATCATAGCTAATTATACGTAGAGTTAAAAATAGATGATTTTGTCAGCGAAGTTTAATTAATAGAAAGCAATAAAAGTACATCATATGTTGGCTTACCCGAATGATTTACAACACGTTTCATTTCCGATGAAAAATAAAGGAAAATCTAAAACTAATAAACTCAAAACTAGTTTTCCCTTAGACCGGGTTCAATTTGCTGGCACCATGGGTCGTTTTTCCACAGTAATTTGTCGATTGCCTTGTTCAATACGAGTTATTTTTTATGAATAGGTACAAGTTTTTTGATACCAGTTATTTGATGAATAGATACAAGTTATTTGATCAAATAGATACAAGTTATTTGATAAATAGGTGCAAATTATTTGATCAATACGAGTTACAAAGGTACGAGTATTGGGTAGGTTAATCCCCTTCTACGCCATCTACAGGTGCTTACTTTCTATTACCAATATTTTTTTACATGGTTTAATGATCTCCCTTTTTACCAACAACCATGGGAAAACCAATACCAACATACCAACAATGAACTTTGAAGCCATTTCAGTTCGACCTCTTCGATGCCAACTTTCCAAATTCAATACACACAAAGTTTTATTTGTCTCGGATATTGTTTACAAATGCTGCGGACTTCAAATAAACTACTGCGGTTATCTTCAAATCAGCTATTCACAATGCAAGTTCTATTATTAGTATGTAACTACGTGCTCAGAGTACTTTGGTTCAAAAACCTCTTCTTGGAATTACCCGCATGGTACAAGGTAGATGTTATCATAGTGCTGTTGATGTTGATTGCAGAAATGTTTCCAATTTGATGTAGGTAGGTATCATTTCCCACAGCTTGGATCTGGACATGTGAATATCTTTCACTTTGACCATTTACATTGTGTAGGTTCTGGGAGTTTCCTCACCATTCAGTGACGTCAACATCTGTGAGCTCACTTCATTTTGGTATCTTTAACCTTAAGAAAATAATGTGGATTTTTTGTATCTCATAATTATATCTTGTGGTTGTGTAATTTATTTTAGAAGTAATTGGTTTTCACTTTTTTTTTGTACCTATATATTTTACTAAAAAAAAAATTGAGTGAAAAATTCAAGATGATAATTTTTTCTTAATTTTCTATTTATTGATTAATTATAAAAAATTAATTTAGTTTTTCACAATAATATCATTTTTTTACAATATTATACGGTGTTCTTGTATTTTGCGATTTTGGCGGGAAATATCTTCATTTCGTTCCCTAAAGGTGATTGGGCTCGTTTACGGTAGCTCCCAGGATTTTTGGAGGCGGATTTTCGACTTTCTGGATATTTTTGGATTAGAATAACTGTTGAATCAGGTAATTATTATTATTAGAATTTCTGTTATTTTTTTAGAATACCAAGAACATTATTGTACCAAGTTACAAGATTTTCCATGAAAGGCAAAGTAAAATACATGCTCCTCCAAAAAGAGGAAAACAATATTGTAATAGAAAGTAATATGTGTGAAAACTGAAAATGTAATATAATTAAATCATGAAATAACAACACGATGAAATTTAATAACAACACAACTTACCTATTTCATCAATTCCAGTTTTACCAAGTGTTTATGGTTTTATTGTAAGAATTAATTCATCATTTTTCAGAAACACTTATATTTTACACAGATTGGTATATAATTATTTTAAACGTAGGTACCTAAATATCATGCCCATAAATATAGCTTTATCTTTACTAGCACAACTATTAAGGTACTTTTTGCCTGTATTACTTGTCATAATTCTTACCCATCTTATGGCTTCAATTACATTACTCGTAGGTCAGGTAAATTAGAGATGTGTTTTACACACACCTTCAAATTGCAAAAATATGTAATACCTATTATGCAAAGAAAATAAAAGTCTATAAAAAAGTAGTTTAAACTCCTAGATTTTCTTGTTGATTATTTAGGTAGTTTTACAAAAAGTTCAAATGAAAAGCACGTGGCAAGTTGACGTCACCAAAAAAAACGGAATTTCTTCTTCCTCTCTATCATGTGTACATTACTCGTAGGTCAGGTAAATTAGAGATGTGTTTTACACACACCTTCAAATTGCAAAAATATGTAATACCTAGTATTTACAAGCGCAAGTAGGTACATTTTTTATTCAAGATTACATCTTATTCATCTCACATGTTTTGTTATTGTTACAAAACAAATAGGTGCCTGTGAAGATTCAACTTATTAAGCTTTCAATGGAGATTTTAAAGTTGAAGCAAATGCCAAGGTGTATGTAGTGATAAAAAGGGTACACCTAATCACAGTAGACTCTAATCATCTTTAACTCTTAATGACTGCCTCTAGTAAGTAAAAAGGCGTAAGTTTGCATCATTGCTAAGATCATCTCACATGTTTTGTTATTGTTACAAAACAAATAGGTGCCTGTGAAGATTCAACTTATTAAGCTTTCAATGGAGATTTTAAAGTTAAAGCAAATGCCAAGGTGTATGTAGTGATAAAAAGGGTACACCTAATCACAGTAGACTCTAATCATTTTTAACTCTTAATGACTGCCTCTAGTAAGTAAAAAGGCGTAAGTTTGCATCATTGCTAAGGCAGGGAATTCGAATCCCATTGAGACAAGTGCATCGAATAATGTGTCACCTTTCAAGTACGCTTTTCCTAATTGATTTCAGCAGTGTTTAAATTTCTGTAAGGTAGTTCCCTCAAAGATTCACCCCTTCCCTATTTGGTATCCCCAACAATGTGGACTTCACAATTTATAGTAGTTTGTATAGAGAATTTCCAATTCTTAATTAGCTCTTAGTTTGCTAGAATCTACTCCACTTTAAATGCGCAATTCAATTCCATACAATTACCATAATCATGAAATGTTAGCGGTGGGGACTCAAGTATACGTAGATGTCATAAAAGTAATGATAAAAGTGCGGAAGCAACAAGTTTCTAATTGGCAACATACTGACAAAGAAAACTATCTTTGTATTCTGGAGGAAAAAATGTTAGCTTTTAAAGAGGGAACAAGCTGGGCCGGTCCCTCCGGGAATTTTTTAGCCCGTAGTTTGTTCAATTGTGGTGTTAAAGAAAATCAGTACCTATGCACCTACCTAATTTGTTTAATATTCAGTTTATTATCATTCTTGGATACTCCCCATGTAATGAGGGATCATTAAAAAGTGTCCAAAAATTGAACTTTTTTTTGAAATGCAAAAGGACATAACAAAGGATTAGAAGCTGGGAAATTCATTGCTCGATCATTGAAGCACAAACTTTTGGACAAGGGAAAAGCTACATGGGAACAAGCAAGGTACAGCGGACGGGCAAATTCACAAAACAATAATAAAAACACAGAATACAGAGTAGTATTAGTTTATCAGACTTCGAAATCTCAGATATAATTTATTATCGTCTGACCTGAGACAAACTTTTCAACTGATTTTGACCAAGTACAACTTTTTTAGTGACTTTTTCAATTTGTTGAGAACTGATAACTAACGGAAAAAGAAATAGTGAAATCGATGGTCATGAATTTAGTTTTGTGAACTCAGAGAAAAACTCTGTATGTACACCGCAACATGGTCTTGTGTATATGGGGATTTTAACTGCATTACATTTACCTGCCTACCGAACAATTTAATAAAAGGAATAATATTTATTGTTATCCAGGTACCAACATCACGTTATTAAATTGAAGAAAATATTTTATTATCATTATTTTTTCCAGCAACTAAATAAAAAAGTCAGAGATGAAAAAACTACGAGATAATTATTATAAACAAGAAAAGAAAGAAGATAAATGTTTTTTTGCCTTCATGTTATCCCCGGTGCTGACAGATGGAAAAATAAAATAAATTTCCCCCAACGCATCTTCTCGAGAAAGCTTTTCCTTGTGCCGGAAATGAATAAAAACTTGGTGACGACTTGACTAGGTTTAGGCGCAACCTTGTATAAACGTTCCTGTTACTGAAGAAAAGGTTTAACCCTTTCGTCATAGCTTTAACAAAAAGAGGTTTATTTTATTTATTTACACGCTGAGCAGCAGGGCCATGGGTGAAAAAGAGGTTTGGTAGAGGGAATTGGAACAATTGAAGTCTTTCGTCCCGAAATTGGGGAGAAAGAGGACAGGATAGGAGAAATCCAGCCGTTCCCAGAACGAACCTTACCTGTTTAGGATACAGTTTAACCCGGGTAGGAAGCAAAGCCATGGCCTAGCATTTACAAGGCAAGCGCGCTACCTTTCAAGCTAACTAGACTGACAAAGGAAACTTTCAATTACCTCTTTTTCAGAGCTCCCTTTTGTTCATTTTCAAGTTGAATCGAATTGAAATCCTATCTGTTTTGATATAATTTTCAAGATGCACTTACACACTGTATCTTTTGTTTCGTTTTACAAAACTGTACAGTGACTCGATCAAGTCATACATTACTTGAATGTTAAATATCTTAAAAGCTTAAAAGAGTTAAATATCGCCAAGCTTTTTGTAGAAGGAAATTCGGAAGCACTGTGCTTAAATCGTTTTTTGTCGAGAAAAAGAAGACGAAATCTGTGAATGAATCTCATTATACAGCAGAAGACATAGAATAATACTTTACATTTTTCTTAGCTTTGTATTCTCAAACAAGTTAGTAAGCAAAGTACCCAATGTGATGTTTGCTACAATGGGAGATCATTTGAATTCTACATAGTCATGATAGTAATATTAGCAATGGTTCATACAGGATGGCTCAATTTTGCTGAAGTTTCCTTTTTGAATGAAGAGGAGACAGATCAGATTAGATTAGCTTTCCTATTATTTCTTCATAAAGTGGACTTTGATTAATTAGTAAATGTTCCTTAGGTGTTGAACATGTTTGCAAAATTTCATCAAAATTGGACGAACTATTTCCTGGCGAAAGACAGACAAACCTCTTAAAAACGGAGCCTACAATTCCCTTCAAAAGCCAGACCAGGCAGGAATTTACATCTAATGAGAAAATTTACTTTGTGTTGAACAAAGCGGGAAGCCCATAATGAAAGTGCATTTCGATAAAGCGGATTTTATCGTTGCGGAAAAAAGGAGGACATCCGTAGCAAAACACGCACAAGCAGCTATAATAAACAAATGAAAATCTTATTTCTGATTCTACAAATTCACATTTGCACAAAATGAGCCAATTATACACCATAACTCAGCAATGGCAATAAAATTGATAACTGAACTATAGTATACAGGATCCGGCTAGGCGCCGCGTAAGAACTGCAAGAGATAGAAATGTATTCTCAGTAACCAAAGCATGTAGGGCTGTAGGGACATTTTAGTTATTGGATTCGGTAGGGGACGATTTACCAAAGACACGGCATTTAGTCGATCCCTATTGAAGATGCTCAAGGAAAATTAAGAATTTTGATCATGAGTTCCGAAACACATTTGCGCCGCGTAAGAACCGCAAGAGATAGAAATGTATTCTCAGTAACGAAAGCATGTAGGGCTGTAGGGACATTTTAGTTATTGGATTCGTTAGGGGACGATTTACTAAAAGCCTGATATGACATACTTTTATACCTTTTCTCTAAGATTCAAACCAGCTCCCCAATTGTTCTCACAAGACTGAGTGTGAGTGCCCCCCGAAATAGCCATCAGAAATGTTATCTTGGGGTTGACTTCAAAACGGTCCCATTTCGTAACCTGGTCCTTAATCTCTGATCCGTAAAGCCGGTCCTAAGGATTTGTCTTTTGGACGAAAGTAATTTTTCGTTTTTCTCTGGTGCTCATTATTTGAATTATTTTACTGATAGCTATAATACAAACTGTATCGATCTCAGTGTCAATGGTTGACCTAGGTCGATTACAACTACTGTTACCTACTGTTGAATTTTCCTTGTACAGTCCGATGCTTATTTTGTGTTTTCTATAACCGTATTTCCGGCCGTTTGTAATTTGCTCGAGTTGTGTTACCTACTGTTGAATTTTCCTTGTACAGTCCGATGCTTATTTTGTGTTTTCTATAACCGTATTTCCGGCCGTTTGTAATTTGCTCAAGTTGGACGATAAATTTTCATTAGTAGGTGAATATCTGTATTGACTGTTACCTACTGTTGAATTTTCCTTGTACAGTCCGATGCTTATTTTGTGTTTTCTATAACCGTATTTCCGGCCGTTTGTAATTTGCCCGAGTTAGACGATAAATTTTCATTGGTAGGTGAGTATCTGTATTACTTACAAATAATCGTACAAAGTACCTAGGTTCTTCAAACATTATTGGAATTCTTTGTTCCAATACGGTGGATCAGATGGTTGAAGGACGAATCAGACTGACCATCTGATGTTCGAAGTAAAACCATTCTCCTGAAGTCACAAATATTAAAGAGTGCCCGGAATCTCGGAATAACATAGCCCACAATAGATGAACGCCTCAGCCGAGGGACCCGGCTCAATGATTTTTAGGTTGTAGAGGACGGGTTACTTCCTGCTACTTTTTCCTCTGAAGGTGTTGAATACAAATTTTCTGATTTTTGTCGATTGATGTCACAATCCTGAATATCTCTAGAATGGCTAGAATCTACAATGGAAATTTAGAAATCAATGTTTCTAATAAATTTCATGCTGAGATATAATCAGTTAAACAGACTGTATACAAATTGGAAATGTCATATGCCTAAAACCTGGCTCATTTCCATCTGTTTATTGGTGTGGAATGTTACAGGGTGACTATGGTATTGAGTAAATTTAAGCGCAAACTTTGTAGCACTATAATTTCTTCAAAAGGAAATCTGATTAAACTTGAATATTTCCTTGATTGTGAAATTACAAAAAAGTGACGACTCATGACTCAAATTACGAGATGATTTTTTTTTTAGGTTGTAGAGGACGGGTTACTTCCTGCTACTTTTTCCTCTGAAGGTGTTGAATACAAATTTTCTGATTTTTGTCGATTAATGTCACAATCCTGAATATGGCTAGAATCTACAATGGAATGGCTAGAATCTACAATGGAAATTTAGAAATCAATGTTTCTAATAAATTTCATGCTGAGATATAATCAGTTAAACAGACTGTATACAGATTGGAAAAAATGTCATTTGAACCAGTCCGATCCACGTTTTAATGATGAAAATCTTGACTCCACACTGTCTAAGTTATGATCCTGTTTCCCATAGGCCTAGCTGGTGCTCTGTTATAGGCCTACATAGGGCTTTGGTGACTGGTGCTCTGTTATAGGCCTACTCTTGACTCCACACTGTCTAAGTTATGATCCTGTTTCCCATAGGCCTAGCTGGTGCTCTGTTATAGGCCTACATAGGGCTTTGGTGACCGGACCGGTTCATTAATAGATCCGCTTCTAGAAATTGGCACCAGACCGCACCACGTGTTATCGTTGACCTTTGCAACTTTGTGTCACATTGTGCTTATGATCACTTTGATATTTATAAAATAATTTATGACAACTTTATAGTTCTGTCATAATGACCACCTTATTTATAACAGGATAGCCTTTACTGGTCAAGTTCTTTTACTTCTAAACATAACTCTGAAGTGGGGACAAAAATCACGATGATATCGACGACAAAAAAGTATTTGGTTTGGAATGTTACACCTATAGCTGATATTAATCAGGTACTCAGGTAGGTACTCATATTAAACGAGTAATGACCACCTTATTTATAACAGGATAGCCTTTACTGGTCAAGTTCTTTTACTTCTAAACATAACTCTGAAGTGGGGACAAAAATCATGATGATATCGACGACAAAAAAGTATTTGGTTTGGAATGTTGCACCTATAGCTGATATTAATCAGGTACTCAGGTACTCATATTAAACGAGTAATTTACATACACATTATACATTGCCTTTTAAAGTCTTGGGAATAGTATCCAAAGTCATGCGCTGAAGTACTAAGTACTACCAAGATAATACATCACATGGTTAGCAAAGAGCCGAAGTTGATATTCCAATTCAAACTAAAACTCTTGGACACATTAACAAAGAACTTGTACCACAAACAAATGATCATTTGGAGTGTAAGATCAGTCATAATTACCGCCTGGAGGTATTTCAATTAGCAATCATTTCAACCCTATTAATCTACACTGTGAGGTGTGGGGTAATTGAATTTTGGATCAAGTCCAGAAATCTCATTCTAATTGCTACACTACTACTGTTAGCAGAATCACGGAATTGATTCCAAACTATGTTGTTTAGTGTTCTCGTAAATTTCAGATCTATTGTAATCTTAGTATCTACCGTGCCTAATAGGAGATCATAATTAATTATTTTACAGGTATTTTTAGGGATAAATACATGTTGTCAATACCCCCTTTATTTAATTTGAACAAGTGGATCAATTTTTGAATTTTTCGTCTGGATTTCAAAGTCAGTAGCTGTAGAGATTCACACATGTTCGGGATATACAGGATAGAAGTTTTCTTTGTAGAATAGATATTTTAAGAACCTCTTCTGAGTCTTTGGAGTGTAAGATCAGTCATAATTACCGCCTGGAGGTATTTCAATTAGCAATCATTTCAACCCTATTAATCTACACTGTGAGGTGTAACCCTATTAATCTACACTGTGAGGTGTGGGGTAATTGAATTTTGGATCAAGTCCAAAAATCTCATTCTAATTGCTACACTAGACACTACTACTGTTAGCAGAATTACGGAATTGATTCCAAACTATGTTGTTTCGTGTTCTCGTAAATTTCAGATCTATTGTAATCTTAATATCTACCGTGCCTAATTCGAGATCACAATTCATTATTTTACAAGTATTTTTAGGCTTTTGACTATCTCCCTTTATTCCCAATATAATGTTTAAGTCACCCATCCATTTATTGGCCTTGCTTAGACTCTAATCATTTTTAACTCTTAATGACTGCCTCTAGTAAGTAAAAAGGCGTAAGTTTGCATCATTGCTAAGGCAGGGAATTCGAAGCCCATTGAGACAAGTGCATTGAATAATGTGTCACCTTTCAAGTACGCTTTTCCTAATTGATTTCAGCAGTGTTTAAATTTCTGTAAGGTAGTTCTCTCAAAGATTCACCCCTTCCCTATTTGGTATCCCCAACAATGTGGACTTCGGTACAAGACCAAATGACCATAGTGGTCTGAGCGAGTCAAGATTGCGTGCTTTGTTGTTATGTCTGGAAATTTTTATTCCGGATTATAGTCTACTTTCTAGATTACCATATTATTTACTTCTTTAATACAATTTTTCGGTTAGTACATAGTTAAATGTAAACTAAATGATATGTCTGTTGAACGGATTGTCTGATTTTGGTGGAATTTTTCTCATTGGATTTCTGATTTGATCGGTCCATGAGGGATTTCATAGAGGCCCTTTCCCTGAGTGGGTTCTACTGTTCACTGAAGAGCTAGTATAACTCTCACTGAAACGTTCTGTTTAGAATTTGCTAATTTAGTCATCAATAAGACAGCGATCTGTGGTATTCAGAGTCAGGCCTGGTTTTATCTGAGTTACTTGGGGATAGGCGATTAACACTTGTATTATGAATACGCTGAAAGTACCAGTTTCCGACCGATCTCTTTAGCAACATTGTGTGTGGATAGCTGGATAGTAGCTGGACATTTGACCGTTTAGGATATTACGCGCTGCTACTGAAACGTAAACAATATCCTCAAACCCAGTGTGGTCCTTCTAGAAATTTTCGCATGGTGTATGACCTCTTGAAGCTTATGCCTAAAACCTGGCTCATTTCCATCTGTTTATTGGTGTGGAATGTTACAGGGTGACTATGGTATTGAGTAAATTTAAGCGCAAACTTAGTAGCACTGTACTTTCTTCAAAAGGAAATCTGATTAAACTTGAAGATTTCCTTGATTGTGAAATTACAAAAAAGTGACGATATTTTTAGGCTTTTGACTATTGAATTATGATCTTCTACGTTGGTATGTGTTAATATTGTCGACGATTTTTGCAACAAATACAAAGCCTCAATCCGCTTAGCCCAAATTCTGAAGGGTAACAGGTCGAAATAAATACTGAACGTCTGGACATATTGGTGTCACCCTTGTGGGAGATATGACACCGAAACCAAGCAACCAATTCGAGCAGCGATTTGGTCAAACTATGCCAATCCCAGCACCTGAAGTTTTCGGCTCAGTATAGATTATTTAAAGTAGGTACTAGAATATTACCACTCTTGGGAGTACTGATTTGTCATGAACTCATTCTAAGATATTTTACAAATGTCGGAAACGGGGAGGATAGATTGCATTCATCGTTATAGATATCATTGTATTCATGACACATTTCATGCAACGAAGAGATGTAGTTCGTCTTTCGGAAACGGGGAGGATAGATTGCATTCATCGTTATAGATATCATTGTATTCATGACACATTTCATGCAACGAAGAGATGTAGTTCGTTGTCATCTTTTTGAAATATTGTTTATTACTTTGTCTTATAATGTTCTTTCAAATTTTGGGCGATTTAAAAGCTAAATTGACGAACAATTGGAGTATAGTAGGAGGAGTGGAGTGAAAAACTTACAAGAGATACATTTGATTGTATCTGACCATCTTCTTTTAATGTGCAGCTCAATATATTCAAAGCTTCTGTGGATGAAAATCTGCCTTAAGCCATAAATACATGTTGTCAATACCCCCTTTATTTAATTTGAACAAGTGGATCAATTTTTGAATTTTTCGTCTGGATTTCAAAGTCAGTAGGTGTAGAGATTCACACATGTTCGGGATAAACAGGATAGACGTTGTTTTCTTTGTAGAATAGATATTTTAAGAACCTATACTGGATGCTGCAATCTACTTTGTGGTTCCACGGTTTAAAGGGACTATTATGCCTTTTGTTATACCCTCGCCTATATTTGTCAAAGACCAGACAGCCTAATCAAATAATGTACTTCTTTATTCCACCTTGACTTGAATTGTTAACAAAGAGCATCCGGGCAGAATCAATCAGGCCTACAAGCCTAATCCTATTTATAGGACAGGATAAATCCGCCTTCGCAAATGTCGCTTCTGACCATGTCCTGCTCATAACTTGTTAACAGTTGATTTATGTTAGGATTATTTATAATACATTGTTGAGGATCAGCATTTTGTTACATGCTTTCATTTAACTTGAGATTTCTGTTTGTGCTCATAACTTGTTAACAGTTGATTTATGTTAGGATTATTTATAATACATTGTTGAGGATCAGCATTTTGTTACATGCTTTCATTTACGTTGATTTATGTTAGGATTATTTATAATACATTGTTGAGGATCAGCATTTTGTTACATGCTTTCATTTAACTTGAGATTTCTGTTTGTTATGGGTCAAATCTTGTAACTATTGTGCAATACTTTAACTGACCCGATTAAGTTGAAACTCAATGAACTTGTGTATCTTGCATGGCGATAATCAATATGATGTTCTTTCAAATTTTGGGCGATTTAAAAGCTAAATTGACAAACAATTGGAGTATAGTAGGAGGAGTGGAGTGAAAAACCTACAAGAGATACATCTTTTAATGTGAAGCTCAATATATCCAAAGTTTCTGTGAATGAAAATCTGCCTTGAGCCTTGTTTAATGTTCTTTCAAATTTTGGGCGATTTAAAAGCTAAATTGACGAACAATTGGAGTATAGTAGGAGGAGTGGAGTGAAAAACTTACAAGACATACATTTGATTGTATCTGACCATCTTCTTTTAATGTGAAGCTCAATATATTCAAAGCTTCTGTGGATGAAAATCTGCCTTGAGCCTTGTTTAATGATTAAACCTCGTCTTATTTACTTGATAAGCACAAGCCCATACAATGTAATGCACTGAAATGCATATCCATAATGGCCACTGGCTAATAGATAATAGCTGTGAACCTTACACATGTATTGCACAACCAATTAAGCATCTATGCTAACCAAATGGCTAACCAAATTTATTCTGACAGGTGTATAATCAAGGTGATTAGCTTTAGTCTTGAGAATATCTGAAATATGGTTTGTACACAGAAACTATTAGCAAACTTTGCAATTTGGAATACACTAGAATCCTATAACCTATTGGCCATACTAAGACAAATGGGCAGCCGGTTCCTTTATCTGTTTATCGATTAGCTTTAAAGGTGATTAGCTTTGAAATATGGTTTGTACACAGAAACTATTAGCAAACTTTGCAATTTAGAATACACTAGAATCCCATAACCTATTGGCCATACTAAGACAAATGGGCAGCCGGTTCCTTTATCTGTTTATAGTGTTTTATGATATGAAACACAAATCCAAGATAGTCCCCGACAATAGCACATTGAATTCACCAGTTCCCAAAGGATCACTTGAGCAACGTTGAGCGTGTTTGGTGTCTGGTGACCGTGTGGGACAACACGTGCTGTTGGCCATTTCGGGGTGCACTCAGCCTCTTGAGAATAACTTGGGAGCTGATTGAAATCTCAGGGAAATAGTGAGACAGAAAAGCCTGATATGAGCATAGCCGTTAAAAGGCTCTCAGAAGCCAAAAAAATCACAAGGTCTCAAGGGTTTCTCTTTGAAATGTGTTCTTTTCAAGCGACCCTGAATAGACAATGAACTGAACATACCGAAAGCAGATGTCTCAATTCTTCACTGATCTCCCAGATTGACATCCGTTAACAGCAATCTCCACTGATCTCCCAGACTGACATCCGTAGGAAAACAGCAATCTCATATACAAACCCTATCGATCTGATATAGCTGGAAAATTACAAAACCATTAAGTATAACTAAAACGTATGATGTCCAGTATACATTACATCTCATTTAACGAAGAAAATTGCAAACTCATTGAGAAAAATTTGATGCTGGTGAATTTGTTTAGAAAATTCCAGTCGTATGCTCTTACGTCATTTGTAATACCTATTTGAATTTTGGACAAATTTAGGATTTAGAAAAATGTCCTGCTTTGAAAAAATGTCTTCTGGGTAATCCTACGTATGAATGGGAAACCCTACGTAATACACAATTACGTATCTTCCCACGCATATGAATAATTGAATATGTATTGATATGCGTGGCAACTGTATTAGGGGATCGTAAAGTTTTGAAAGATCGTAACGGGGGCCCCGTTCAACTTTAGGGCCCCAAATTTCAATCAGCGACGTGCCTTGATTTGATGAAGATGTGTACCAAATTTCATCAAATCAGACCAGGCAATCGCGAGTTATAGAGGAACATACAGACAGACATCTAAACCAAATGCTAAACGGTCGAGTTAAAACATAGACCTTCACTTCGTTCGGTCAATTATGTATGAACAAAATTTCCTTAGAAAATAGAGTGAAAACGGTATCTTGAAGAGAACATGATCTTTTAGCTGATGTAAAGAGAAAAAAGTCTAAAGGTGTGTTCAAAGATAGTCAACCCCGTCGATCAACGTCGTCTGAAACCATACACTGGCCTCGATAACATAGATTTATCTCGTCGATCGACGGCCGGTCGACCAAGTTTGGACACACCTTAAAACATAAACGTCCAGAAAAGGCGGATTGTCCCGAATTTATTACTCCCGAGTATATTAGATGTCATTGTCTATTTGAGTGTTCTTATTCTGTATGATGATTGATGTCAATGAGATGATTGTGATGAGAGTGTAGAATATTTACGATGAAAATGGATTGAAAAATAATCCATGCCAAGGCCGGAGTGATTGAAAATGGTCCAAGGACTTGGACAAAATGCCTGACGGTGATACGGTAATAGTAAGACTAAAGCCCGTTCTTTGTCATTTAAGAGTCGCGTTTTCGCCCCTCGGGCCTCAGACTTACCACACACTTTATACCCACGCTCTTCAGGTCTTTCCGGCGGCCACAACTTGTATGACGGCCCTAACGCACGTTTGCTAGAATCTACTCCACTTTAAATGCGCAATTCAATTCCATACAATTACCATAATCATGAAATGTTAGCGGTGGGGACTCAAGTGTACGTAGATGTCATAAAAGTAATGATAAAAGCGCGGAAGCAACAAGTTTCTAATTGGCAATATACTGACAAAGAAAACTATCTTTGTATTCTGGAGGAAAAAATGTTAGCTTTTAAAGAGGGGACAAGCTGGGCCCGTCCCTCCGGGAATTTTTTAGCCCGTAGTTTGTTCAATCGTGGTTAAAGAAAATCAGTACTATGCACCTACCTAATTTGTTTAATATTCAGTTTATTATCATTCTTGATTTGTTTAAACTTAGATGCAAGTTCAAATAAGATCCAATGACGCACGTAGTACTTACTGAACCTAACATAAGTAGAATTTGCAAAAAACTGGTTGCGGTTGCTATAAAGAGAGAGACACAACTGGTGAACATCTCAAAGTTTTTCTTTGTATTACCTATGTATGTACTTTTGATGTTTTAGTAACTTTAATTTCCGTGTTGGGTTATGGTTATGGCTAAATTGATCTTTCCCGATACCTATGGTACAGATTGGTACTGTCATAATACGAGTATGATAGGGAAGTTTTGTTTAAACTTAGATGCAAGTTCAAATAAGATCCAATGACGCACGTAGTACTTACTGAACCTAACATAAGTAGAATTTGCAAAAAAACTGGTTGCGGTTGCTATAAAGAGAGAGACACAACTGGTGAACATCTCAAAGTTTTTCTTTGCATTACCTATGTATGTACTTTTGATGTTTTAGTAACTTTAATTTCCGTGTTCGGTTATGGCTAAATTGATCTTTCCCGATACCTATGGTACAGTTGGTACAGATTGGTACTGTCATACGAGTATGATAGGTAAGTTTCAAATATTCGGTGCTCTAGCAATATCAATCCCCAAGTCTAAAGAACCTTCTGTTGGAAAAGTAAAATTTCAAACCTCCTGCTTACAAACAGAGGGCGGGTGCCTAGGAAATTCTCCATTTTGGCTCCATATTAGCGGTGACCATATTGGCTTTGATTTTGAATCCACAGGAGGTACGAAGAAATGGATGAATTCCAATACTTTCTCACTATAATTTATTACTCTGTAATCTCAGTATATTAAGTTACCATTAGATAATCATAGCTAATTATACGTAGAGTTAAAAATAGATGATTTTGTCAGCGAAGTTTAATTAATAGAAAGCAATAAAAGTACATCATATGTTGGCTTACCCGAATGATTTACAACACGTTTCATTTCCGATGAAAAATAAAGGAAAATCTAAAACTAATAAACTCAAAAATAGGGAAGTTTTCAAATATTCGGTGCTCTAGCAATATTAATCCCCAAGTCTAAAGAACCTTATGTTGGAAAAGTAAAATTTCAAACCTCCTGATTACAAACAGAGGGCGGATGCCTAGGAAATTCTCCATATTGGCTCCTTATTAGCGGTGACCATATTGGCTTTGATTTTGAATCCACAGGAGGTACGAAGAAATGGATGAATTCCAATACTTTCTCACTATAATTTATTACTCTGTAATCTCAGTATATTAAGTTACCATTAGATAATCATAGCTAATTATACGTAGAGTTAAAAATAGATGATTTTGTCAGCGAAGTTTAATTAATAGAAAGCAATAAAAGTACATCATAAGTTGGCTTACCCGAATGATTTACAACACGTTTCATTTCCGATGAAAAATAAAGGAAAATCTAAAACTAATAAACTCAAAACTAGTTTTCCCTTAGACCGGGTTCAATTTGCTGGCACCATGGGTCGTTTTTCCACAGTAATTTGTCGATTGCCTTGTTCAATACGAGTTATTTTTTATGAATAGGTACAAGTTTTTTGATACCAGTTATTTGATGAATAGATACAAGTTATTTGATCAAATAGATACAAGTTATTTGATAAATAGGTGCAAATTATTTGATCAATACGAGTTACAAAGTTACGAGTATTGGGTAGGTTAATCCCCTTCTACGCCATCTACAGGTGCTTACTTTCTATTACCAATATTTTTTTACATGGTTTAATGATCTCCCTTTTTACCAACAACCATGGGAAAACCAATACCAACATACCAACAATGAACTTTGAAGCCATTTCAGTTCGACCTCTTCGATGCCAACTTTCCAAATTCAATACACACAAAGTTTTATTTGTCTCGGATATTGTTTACAAATGCTGCGGACTTCAAATAAACTACTGCAGTTATCTTCAAATCAGCTATTCAAAATGCAAGTTCTATTATTAGTATGTAACTACGTGCTCAGAGTTCAAAAACTTCTTCTTGGAATTAAAAAATTTGGTTCAAAAACCTCTTCTTGGAATTACCCGCATGGTACAAGGTAGATGTTATCATAGTGCTGTTGATGTTGATTGCAGAAATGATTCCAATTTGATATTTATTACCAATATATTTTTTACATAATTTAATGATCTCCCTTTTAACCAACAACCTTTTTACTAACAACCATGGGAAAACCAACACCAACATACCAACATTGAACTTTGAAGCCATTTCAGTTCGACCTCTCCGATGGCAACTTTCCAAATTCAATACACACAAAGTTTTATTTGTCTCGGATATTGTTCACAAATGCTGCGGACTTCAAATAAACTACTGCGGTTATCTTCAAATCAGCTATTCACAATGCAAGTTCTATTATTAGTATGTAACTACGTGCTCAGAGTACTTTGGTTCAAAAACCTCTTCTTGGAATTACCCGCATGGTACAAGGTAGATGTTATCATAGTGCTGTTGATGTTGGTTGCAGAAATGATTCCTATTTGATGTAGGTATCGTTTCCCACAGCTTGGATCTGGACATGTGAATGACTTTGGTTCAAAAACCTCTTCTTGGAATTACCCGCATGGTACAAGGTAGATGTTATCATAGTGCTGTTGATGTTGATTGCAGAAATGTTTCCAATTTGATGTAGGTAGGTATCATTTCCCACAGCTTGGATCTGGACATGTGAATATCTTTCACTTTGACCATTTACATTGTGTAGGTTCTGGGAGTTTCCTCACCATTCAGTGACGTCAACATCTGTGAGCTCACTTCATTTTGGTATCTTTAACCTTAAGAAAATAATGTGGATTTTTTGTATCTCATAATTATATCTTGTGGTTGTGTAATTTATTTTAGAAGTAAAACCTTAAGAAAATAATGTGGATTTTTTGTATCTCATAATTATATCTTGTGGTTGTGTAATTTATTTTAGAAGTAATTGGTATTTTTTTCTTTGAGAATAAATATCGGAATTTTCCTTTGATGAGGGACCTATGGAATTTTCCTTCCGTTTTTTCGATGAGGCTAGCGTGACACATGGTTCTAGAAAACTTATTTTCAGTAGTAAGGTTGTACTATGATTCACTATGATTAAGTAGAAGTAATTGGTATTTTTTCTTTGAGAATAAATATCGGAATTTTCCTTTGATGAGGGACCTATGGAATTTTCCTTCCGTTTTTTTTTTTTGATGAGGCTAGCGTGACACATGGTTCTAGAAAACTTATTTTCAGTAGTAAGGTTGTACTATGATTCACTATGATTAATGTATTATGATCAAGATTAGGGAATTTCCTGGATGTATAGCATAGTATCTTGTTTACAACCTACACTCTAGCATGGGCAAAAATTCGGGTCAGTTTTCTCTGACAGGCTCTATTTTCAATGGAAATATTGTTGTTATTTGAAAAGTTCCAAAGTCAATAATATGTCCTAAATATGTAATTTGCACTTGAGTATGCAAATATGCTTATTATTGTACTCCAGTGTCGATTTGCCGGCCTTTGCTTGGAATTCGGAATGCAAAGTGACTGAGAAATTGGGACTAACGTCAAGGCTTTCATAAACATACCTAAATTATACAAAAAGCTATGTAAATTGACTAGATGTGTGTATGGGGTCGACCCCATACACATGTGTTAAAGCCCTATATTTTTTTCACAAAGCAGTCCATGAGGTCACATGCAAGGTAATGTGTCACTGTGTCAGGTCAGATTGATTTGAATATACGCAACTCATTTGAGCGGACTACTGACTACTCGTACTTTGGGGCATTGGGGCAGATCATTGAATAGATTTTCCCCCGTGTCGTTTTGTAATAATTTATTACAATTACAGTATTACAAATACTTTATTTATACTGCAAACTTATAACTGAGAAGTCCCTTTTTGTCAGCAGTTTCAATAAAGTCTCCTTTGTTGGGTGTTTTTTTTTCTCAATAGAGTGATGCTACTTTAGGGCTTAACACTCGACAACAAAGGGCTTTAACACTCGACAACAAAGAATCATGGGAGAAAAAATCAAAGAGGAAGAAGAAAGTTTGAAATGATCACGGATATTTTCAAAGGAAGAAGCTTTGAACAACTAAAGGCAGATGCCCAACGCCCAAGATCGAGAGAGTTGGAGAAGGACGTGTTGATACCTGTCAGTAGACAGATTTACAACTATAAATTATATAATGCTACTTTGGACTCGTAAGGACTTGTATTTCCATTTCTCATCAGCTGGGTGAGAAAAGACACAATACCCATTTAGTTGCGGGGTAACACGAGCTGAGGCCTCAATTGAGAAGCGTAAATTTACACAGCTAGGATGAAACTGAAGAGTCCCTAATAGGAACATGACTGAAAACTTTTTGGAACCTCTTTCTAACAGAATGATAAGTTGAGAGACAGAGGATTGAAAAATCATAAAATAAAATCTGTAGGTATCACGCCTGTTTTGAAGAAAACCCCCAACAAAATACGCCAAATACATAGGTAACTTCAACCCAACGTTGTCCCTGTGTATTCCGAATGGGAAATGGACGAGTTTCAGAGACTATTTTCATACTCTACACACCTTTTCACATGAGGCCTTCGGAGGGAGTGCTCTGGAAATTTTGGTTTGTTCGTCAAATTTTTTTCCATAGATTTCAATAAATTATGAGCTTCGGGATTTCCATCTCCGAAGTACTAAGTATAGTAATAAGTTGTTTGCCTTGTATCTTGTTTGGTTCTTGTCTCTTTGAAAGTTGAACAAAATTTCAAAGTCCATATAGGTAAATTTGGGGTTTGGTTTGCTGGGTCGCTACGGTTATTAACGGGCCCAGTTCTCTAGCAAAATCTCATGCCAAAGTTGAATGCTAACGTAGCACCATTCACAAAAGCTGACCCAACCTTTGCTTGGTTCGTCCAGTTATTACACTTACTGCATTTCTACTTTGGTCTTTTTCCTTTTCATTGGCCTCCTACTTATTTCTTTGATTTCTTTGGGTATTTTGTGAGCTTTCTTTTTCACAATGTTCATCTTTTCTCTTAATGAATGAAAGATTCGATTTATTATTTTTTATTTTTCAAATGTTTATCCTAACTGTCAGAATTCATTGTAATCTTATACGAGCTCCCACTTTCCCACAATTCACTTTGTTGATTGCCATCGTTCTCCTGCAATATGCTAATTAATATCCTTAGTTAAGTCTCCTGTAAGTCTACAACATTGTTTTGATATTGAATAACGCATAAGGCTTCTTATCTGAGAAATTTCACACGAGCTTGGCGTTAGGAGAACGGCAATACCTAAGGGCGAGAACAGCCAGATCACCTTCCATTGAAATACTTGTTTAGAATGTTCAGATACACATTTGAAATCAGTTAGTTTTAATGCAATCTACGGTAACGGTAGTACAGCAAATATGATGATGTTGTATGGCTTCATCTCAATTTAGAAAAGAACTAATTCCCTCTTCCATAGTAGGTAATTTGGGTTTTCAACATTATTTGTGGAACATTATTTGTGGAAATTTGTTTGTTTTCCAATAAGGTACTGACAACATATTTGTATGAGATTATGATTTGTACTTTTTTATTTATCCACCCTCAACTTGAGGCAAATTGTCTGACGATACAATTTGATAATGATATGTTGATATGGAATATATCTTGGTTAACTGAGTTATAAGTATGTCTAATGCTATTACGATTATGTCATGGTTGCTGCAAACACTGGTTCAGCACGCGTGTTTACCAAATGCACTTCAGTCATTCTACCTGAATGATAAACGTTAATGAGGATTTCTATTTTCATCTGTGCATATTTGTCATCTTTAAGACTTGAATGTCCCATGACGTCTGGTTTATATTAAAGAAAATTTTCCATTTCATCGCTAGTAAGCTAATTTTACCTATTAATAACTTTAAATCTGCCAATTTCAGAATCAATCACGTCAAACCTATTTCTTTTGCACCAATAACTTGGACTCGAATCACAAGGCAGTTGATTTAATTTAAATAATGGATAATGGCATGTGAAAAGACAATGCTCTCTGGCAATGTAATCATGGAAACTTCTTGTATGGTCATTAATGTCATTATTTCGTTTTGTAATTAATCAATGTAATTATTGAGGAAGTTTCCGGGGTTGCGAACCTTACCAGTTTATCTCAGGTAACTATAGTGCAATCTAATCTGCCACTTTAACCTTTTTAATTTCTGGTAAATTTTCCTCATTCATTTCTTTGATCCTAGAATTTCCGCACGGATTCGATTATATTGCCATTAATTTTGAACTTCAATTTTCTCTCATGGGATGTATTTGATGATGAAATGTTATTAGTTTTACACACTATACATAATTGAATTTACTTAATATTCTTCAATTCTTTATAAGTTTTCCTGGAGTTTTTCTTGTCTTCCTGAAGCCTAAGTTAACTCGTCTTTTTGTCTACTTCCACATATGTTGTTTTCCTGGAGTTTTTCTTGTCTTCCTGAAGCCTAAGTTAACTCGTGTTTTTGTCTACTTCCACATATGTTGGAGTTTTCTTGAAATTAATTTGGTATTTTGAAAACCTATTCTTCCTGTTATTTTGAGGTTTAGCTGGAATCATACTTAGAGTGTGTAATTTTTGGTAATTGAAAATCAGAAGATTGGTTTACCTTACAAAGGCTGTAGTCCAGCGGATATTAAGATTAACAGTTCAGAAGTTCTATCTTCTTTGTGTGCCAATTCTCTGAAGTTATCAAGAAAAGTACTGAGGGCAATTTATCCGATCCGGAGTATCAGGACCTTAGTTTTAAAGTGCCTAATCAAAATGAGCGCCCTTTGTGTGCCAATTCTCTGAAGTTATCAAGAAAAGTACTAAGGGCAATTTATCCGATCCGGAGTATCAGGACCTCAGTTTTAAAGTGCCTAATCAAAATGAGCGCAATTTAGTAAGACAAAGTTTGAAAAATTCCATCAATTCATTACATAAATTCCCAAGGCCCTGATCATATGAGCGCAATTTAGTAAGACAAAGTTTTAAAAATTCCATCAATTCATTACATAAATTCCCAAGGCCCTGATCATCCTAATGGGTTCATAAATTCTCTGAAGTTATCAAGAAAAGTACTAAGGGCAATTTATCCGATCCGGAGTATCAGGACCTTAGTTTTAAAGTGCCTAATCAAAATGAGCGCAATTTAGTAAGACAAAGTTTTAAAAATTCCATCAATTCATTACATAAATTCCCAAGGCCCTGATCATCCTAATGGGTTCATGGGTCATTCGTTTGTAGTGAGGGCGTTAGCACCACTGTACAACATGTGAGGTATTCTTTGGTAACAATTTGCACTCCCACACCGAAGACAGGTGGGTTTTATTCAGGAAGTAATGGAACACTGACCAAAATACTACCAAGACGCCAAGGTCTCGGTACAAGACCAAATGACCATAGTGGTCTGAGCGAGTCAAGATTGCGTGCTTTGTTGTTATGTCTGGAAATTTTTATTCCGGATTATAATCTACTTTCTAGATTACCATATTATTTACTTCTTTAATAAAATTTTTCGGTTAGTACATAGTTAAATGTAAACTAAATGATATGTCTGTTGAACGGATTGTCTGATTTTGGTGGAATTTTTCTCATTGGATTTCCGACTTGATCGGCCCATGAGGCATTTCATAGAGGCCCTTTCCCTGAGTGGGTTCTACTGTTCACTGAAGAGCTAGTATAACTCTCACTGAAACGTAAACAATATCCTCAAACCCAGTGTGGTCCTTCTAGAAATTTTCGCATGGTGTATGACCTCTTGAAGCTTATGCCTAAAACCTGGCTCATTTCCATCTGTTTATTGGTGTGGAATGTTACAGGGTGACTATGGTATTGAGTAAATTTAAGCGCAAACTTTGTAGCACTATAATTTCTTCAAAAGGAAATCTGATTAAACTTGAATATTTCCTTGATTGTGAAATTACAAAAAAGTGACGACTCATGACTCAAATTACGAGATGATTTTTTTTTTTTAGGTTGTAGAGGACGGGTTACTTCCTGCTACTTTTTCCTCTGAAGGTGTTGAATACAAATTTTCTGATTTTTGTCGATTAATGTCACAATCCTGAATATGGCTAGAATCTACAATGGAATGGCTAGAATCTACAATGGAAATTTAGAAATCAATGTTTCTAATAAATTTCATGCTGAGATATAATCAGTTAAACAGACTGTATACAAATTGGAAATGTCATATGAACCAGTCCGATCCACGTTTTAATGATGAAAATCTTGACTCCACACTGTCTAAGTTATGATCCTGTTTCCCATAGGCCTAGCTGGTGCTCTGTTATAGGCCTACATAGGGCTTTGGTGACTGGTGCTCTGTTATAGGCCTACATAGTATCCAAAGTCATGCGCTGAAGTACTAAGTACTACCAAGATAATACATCACATGGTTAGCAAAGAGCCGAAGTTGATATTCCAATTCAAACTAAAACTCTTGGACACATTAACAAAGAACTTGTACCACAAACAAATGATCATTTGGAGTGTAAGATCAGTCATAATTACCGCCTGGAGGTATTTCAATTAGCAATCATTTCAACCCTATTAATCTACACTGTGAGGTGTAACCCTATTAATCTACACTGTGAGGTGTGGGGTAATTGAATTTTGGATCAAGTCCAGAAATCTCATTCTAATTGCTACACTACTACTGTTAGCAGAATCACGGAATTGATTCCAAACTATGTTGTTTAGTGTTCTCGTAAATTTCAGATCTATTGTAATCTTAATATCTACCGTGCCTAATTCGAGATCACAATTCATTATTTTACAAGTATTTTTAGGCTTTTGACTATTGAATTATGATCTTCTACGTTGGTATGTGTTAATATTGTCGACGATTTTTGCAACAAATACAAAGCCTCAATCCGCTTAGCCCAAATTCTGAAGGGTAACAGGTCGAAATAAATCCTGAACGTCTGGACATATTGGTGTCACCCTTGTGGGAGATATGACACCGAAACCAAGCAACCAATTCGAGCAGCGATTTGGTCAAACTATGCCAATCCCAGCACCTGAAGTTTTTGGAACCAACTAGGATTGTGCCTTAAAAGTACACGGGTACTTCACTGTATGTCCATTATAGTGGATCCTGTGTGCACATCTCCCATACCAGATGTCACAAGCAGAACGTTTCACATTTGAATCAACTAGCGAATAGAGCATGAAATTAGTTTAATGGATATTCATCTGATAGTGATGATCACACTCATGTATCCCTGAGGCATCCGTCCATGTCAAGCCATGATGTGCAGTATTGCAAATCACATCAAAATATCATGGGAAACTGAATACTGAAGTAAAGCCTCCTGCCTACTGCCAGTTGAGACTATTATTGATTTCTTCGTATACCTGCGTGTATCTCTTTTTGTAGAAAACTGCTGTTCACAACTCATTGATTACAGAAATAGAGTTATTTGCTATGAATAGTCAATGTATACTTTATTTTCTATAGAAAACGTTACATTCTTGTTAAAACGAATAATCGAATAAGTGGTTCAGGCTGATTTTTGGTCAGTTTTGTTTGCATTGTGTGAAAGAGAATTCGAATGAGATCTTTGAATAACAGATAAGTGGTTCAGGCTGATTTTTGGTCAGTTTTGTTTGCATTGTGTGAAAGAGAATTCGAATGAGATCTTTGAATAACAGATTTTTTTTTGGTTGCTATCTTACCTAAAGCAGGGTCCACATATCATAACGGTTTACTTGACGGTTTGCCTGACAGGTCTAGTTTGAATAAGTAATACTTGTGGAGTTATGGGTTATGGAGAAGAAAATTGAGAAAACTTTGCTGTTTACACGCAACATATATGTTGTGTACAGTTACTAGTAAACTCTTACGTATGTAATGTGCATCTGCGCCCTGCAGACTGCACAGTTGGTCTCTCTTGCTTTATCTGTATAGTGAATACCATGGGGCATTTCCAACACATGATAGTAAAGTACAAGTTATTCGTAAGCGTATACATATATAAGTAAGCCTAGTCATAAATCAAAACCATGCAACTTAAGTAATATGGGTGACAAGCAACGCGTGTTTTGAGTGCAGACTGCACAGTTGGTCTCTCCTAACTCTCTTGCTTCATCTGTAGTGAATACCATGGGGCATTTCAAACACATGATAGTAAAGTACAAGTTATTCGTAAGCAAGCCTAGTCATAAATCAAAACCATGCAACTTAAGTAATATGGGTGACAAGCAACGCGTGTTTTGAACTTTGGTCTGACTTTTATTCTTACTTATTTCCCTATAGTGAGGTTGGTCGATGGATTCCACGGATTTTTCGAACGATATGGAGGTAAGTAAACCGTAGGAAGGTCATTGAAGACAGTGTGGTTAAACCCCTATCAAACAAATAATAAAGGCCAAACTATAGTGAGGTTGGTCGATGGATTCCACGGATTTTTCGAACGATATGGAGGTAAGTAAACCGTAGGAAGGTCATTGAAGACAGTGTGCTTAAACCCCTATCAAACAAATAATAAAGGTAAAGAGTTTACTAAGTATTTGTTATTCACTTTAATATGTTTTGTTATCACGATTATTATTCCATTTAGGTATTTGTATTTAATTATGTAAATTAAGAAACAACAATGACTGAAAGGTATACCAGTTTTTCAAAAGAGCAAAATACATCCATTAGAGCATTAGACCTTCGAAGCTTAAATGAAAAGAAAGAGAAATTTAAAATGTTGTTCCTTGTGCAGTTTACTAAGTATTTGTTATTCACTTTAATATGTTTTGTTATCACGATTATTATTCCATTTAGGTATTTGTATTTAATTATGTAAATCAAGAAACAACAATGACTGAAAGGTATACCAGTTTTTCAAAAGAGCAAAATACATCCATTAGAGCATTAGACATTCGAAGCTTAAATGAAAAGAAAGAGAAATTTAAAATGTTGTTCCTTGTGTAAGATCTTTAATGTTGATGATTTGATTGTATTCTACTAATTATATTTTATGCTAACTATCAACCCCCGTTCTGGTTCTGATTTCAGAGTCCTTGCAGCTAGTGTCCTGCTAAGGTCACAGAGAGGAGGCTCACCCCCTGCCACCAAAGTCTGACATTCGTCTAGCAACCTAGTCACCCCCACCCCCCTAAATTCAAAATGGCCGCTATAGTGAGGTTGGTCGATGGATTCCACGGATTTTTCGAACGATATGGAGGTAAGTAAACCGTAGGAAGGTTACTGGAAGACAGTGTGGTTAAACCCCTATCAAACAAATAATAAAGGCCAAGGCATTTGTAAAAGAACTGTACTCCTACATGCAAAAAAGTTCATTCAAACGAATCACCTAATCTAATATCGAACTTCCAATAAGTCTCGTTATTTGGAGTATAGGGCATATCAAATACCCCCCCCCCCCAAATTTTGACCACAAAGGTTTGGTCTTTTTTTTCTTTTTCTTTTTTAACTCATACTTCAAAAAACTGTTGGAAAATCCGGATATTTTGTTCTATGAAAAATAGTTCGCCTAACATGCTGTTCTTTCAATAATATGACCTTTCTGCCTCTTTTTTTTTTCTCTCTATGTTGTCACGCAAATGTCCATGTTACAAAAGCAAAGTCTTGCCTCCTACTAATCAATTATGCATTGCGGTGCTTGTTTTTCATGGTGGGGGTACTAAACTTAGGTATCAAATACAAAGTCACAAGATCACACATACTCTGAAATAGGTAGGTAGCAAGTTTAATTTCATGCCATTTTAATTTTAATATGCTGAAATAATAGGACTGCCTGTCCTACTTCGACAGTCTAAATGTGGTAATGTACTTGGGTATATCTTAAACGGCCCTGCTCAAATCTATGAAAAGGGTTACAGTTAATCTCCTTCGTAGCTAAAACCCCCCGAAAATTTTGAAGCCATTGAACTGTCAATTGAAAAACTCCTCTCTTTACAAGTTCAACGGTTTCTGACAGAAGGCTTTGAAATGTTCAATAACGCACTAATGAAATGTTTTCTTTCAGCATTCTTAATTTCCGTTTTGATAAGGTTTGTCCTTTATCCTGCTATGTCCTTCTAAGCTCGAGAAGAGAATGAATGGAGCATTCCTATACCACCGCAATGATCCTGTTTGAACCAAAAACTCGACAGGTCCTTGTAATTCGTTGTCCGACAACTGATACATCTTTAATACTTTGGCATTGAAAGTGTACCATGTTATTCCAATGATATCCAAAATTTGTAATCTTGCGGTCATGCTCCATCCAATGACTTTTTGAACTTAGATATCTGTACATCTCTGCTGAAGGTTGAAATTGAGGCAGGGTCGTTTAAAGAATCTTTGGTCTTCCTGCACTTGTATTCAATATTTTGGGGTTCTCACAGAATCCCTGGACATATTGGTGTCACCCTTGTGGGAGATATGACACCGAAACCAAGCAACCAATTCGAGCAGCGATTTGGTCAAACTATGCCAATACCGATTACTCATCCCAGCACCTGAAGTTTCACAGGTCGAAATAAATCCTGAACGTCTGGACATATTGGTGTCACCCTTGTGGGAGATATGACACCAAAACCAAGCAACCAATTCGAGCAGCGATTTGGTCAAACTATGCCAATACTGATTACTCATCCCAGCACCTGAAGTTTTTGGAACCAACTAGGATTGTGCCTTAAAAGTACACGGGTACTTCACTGTATGTCCATTATAGTGGATCCTGTGTGCACATCTCCCATACCAGATGTCACAAGCAGAACGTTTCACATTTGAATCAACTAGCGAATAGAGCATGAAATTAGTTTAATGGATATTCATCTGATAGTGATGATCACACTCATGTATCCCCAAGGCATCCGTCCATGTCAAGCTATGATGTGCAGTATTGCAAATCACATCAAAATATCATGGGAAACTGAATACTAGATTGTGCCTTAAAAGTACACGGGTACTTCACTGTATGTCCATTATAGTGGATCCTGTGTGCACATCTCCCATACCAGATGTCACAAGGAGAATATTTCACATTTGAATCAACTAGCGAATAGAGCATGAAATTAGTCTAATGGATATTCATCTGATAGTGATGATCACACTCATGTATCCCTGAGGCATCCGTCCATGTCAAGCCATGATGTGCAGTTTCACATTTGAATCAACTAGCGAATAGAGCATGAAATTAGTCTAATGGATATTCATCTGATAGTGATGATCACACTCATGTATCCCTAAGGCATCCGTCCATGTCAAGCCATGATGTGCACCCATGTTTAAACCTCGTCTTATTTACTTGATAAGCACAAGCCCATACAATGTAATGCACTGAAATGCATATCCATAATGGCCACTGGCAAATAGATAATAGCTGTGAACCTTACACATGTATTGCACAACCAATTAAGTATCTATGCTAACCAAATGGCTAACCAAATTTATTCTGACAGGTGTATAATCAAGGTGATTAGCTTTAGTCTTGAGAATATCTGAAATATGGTTTTGTACACAGAAACTATTAGCAAACTTTGCAATTTGGAATACACTAGAATCCTATAACGTATAACCTATTGGCCATACTAAGACAAATGGGCAGCCGTTCCTTTATCTGTTTATATTGTTTTATGATATGAAACACAAATCCAAGATAGTCCCCGACAATAGCACATTGAATTCACCAGTTCCCAACGGATCACTTGTGCAACGTTGAGCGTGTTTGGTATCTGGTGACCGTGTGGGACAACACGTGCTGTTGGCCATTTCGGGGTGCACTCAGCCTCTTGAGAATAACTTGGGAGCTGATTGAAATCTCAAGGAAATAGTGAGACAGAAAAGCCTGATATGAGCATAGCCGTTAAAGGGCTCTCAGAAGCCAAAAAAATCACAAGGTCTTAAGGGTTTCTCTTTGAAATGTGTTCTTTTCAAGCGACCCTGAGTAGACAATGAACTGAACATATACCGAAAGCAGATGTCTCAATTCTTCACTGATCTCCCAGATTGACATCCGTAAGAAAACAGCTATCTCATATACAAACCCTATCGATCTGATAGCTGGAAAATTACAAAACCATTAAGTATAACTAAAACGTATGATGTCCACGATTATCCTCATTAAGCTGGGATAAACCTTTCGCGATCTTGTAAATAAGGTTACTACCTACTATTAGTAGCCTTATCTTCATTAGTAACCTTATCTAATAAATAATCGCCGTTCCTCTGATTTGCTACTGATTAATGATCCATCAAATATTATTTATCGATGCAAGTTCAACAATGTGACACTAATTCATTTTCACACCTTTGTAGACATATTTTCCTATTTAGTAAATTGATAATCATTGATTATACTTAATTGTTACTTTACATGCTTGATAATTATTGGTTACGTGATCTTCAAACCAGACGCAATTCTAAGGTTACTAAGTTATCCTTTTAAAAATTGCAAACTCATTGAGAAAAATTTGATGCTGGTGAATTTGTTTAGAAAATTCCAGTCGTATGCTCTTACGTCATTTGTAATTTTATGCAACAGCAAGATGCATAATTTGTTTGTCTAGTTTACTAATCCTATTTAGTAAATTGATAATCATTGATTATACTTAATTGTTACTTTACATGCTTGATAATTATTGGTTACGTGATCTTCAAACCAGGCGCAATTCTAAGGTTACTAAGTTATCCTTTTCGTTTTCACTCGTTTTTCCTTAATTACAGCGAACGCATTGTTCAAAAAAGTTGCACAACTTTTCACACACACTGTCCTTTTACGATGATGAAGTTTACGACTCTTGTTTTATTATTTATTGAAGTAATTATTATCTAAATCTGTCAACAAACACGTTCTTATGTCTTTGAGTGGATCGCTTCTTTAGAAGTAATCACTGGAGGCGATTTGATGACGGATATTAACACCTGATCTGTACATCTCTGCTGAAGGTTGAAATTGAGGCAGGGTCGTTTAAAGAATCTTTGGTCTTCCTGCACTTGTATTCAATATTTTGGGGTTCTCACAGAATCCAGAACTTTGATATGCTGCGGTCCTTGCAATTCTGCATCCTTAAGATGCTATTTCTATTGTACATTACATATTTCAATAAGGAGGTGCTAAATTAACTGTTGAAATAATAGGACTGCCTGTCCTACTTCGACAGTCTAAATGTGGTAATGTACTTGGGTATATATGAAATAATAGGACTGCCTGTCCTACTTCGACAGTCTAAATGTGGTAATGTACTTGGGTATATCTTAAACGGCCCTGCTCAAATCTATAAAAAGGCTTAATGTTAATTTCCTTCGTAGCTAAAACCCCCAGAAAATTTTGAAGCCATTGAACTGTCAATTGAAAAACTCCTCTCTTTACAAGTTCAACGGTTTCTGACAGAAGCCTTTGAAATGTTCAATAACGCACTAATGAAATGTTTTCTTTCAGCATTCTTAATTTCCGTTTTGATAACGTTTGTCCTTTATCCTGCTATGTCCTTCTAAGCTCGAGAAGTATTCTTAATTTCCGTTTTGATAACGTTTGTCCTTTATCCTGCTATGTCCTTCTAAGCTCGAGAAGAGAATGAATGGAGCATTCCTATATCACCGCAATGATCCTGTTTGAACCAAAAACTCGACAGGTCCTTGTAATTCGTTGTCCGACAACTGATACATCTTAAATACTTTGGCATTGAAAGTGTACCATGTTATTCTTATACCACCGCAATGATCCTGTTTGAACCAAAAACTCGACAGGTCCTTGTAATTCGTTGTCCGACAACTGATACATCTTAAATACTTTAGCATTGAAAGTGTACCATGTTATTCCAATGATATCCAAAATTTGTAATCTTGTGGTCATGCTCCATCCAATGACTTTTTGAACTTAGATATATCCTCTAATGTCTCTACCTCAGTTTTAGTGCACCATATTCTATTATAACTCTTTTATTATTTTATCTGTCTTTAGTCTACTTGTCTGTGTGCTCTAATGAACTTTGATACTTTTAGGCCATGATGGGAGGCTGGTGGGACGAGTATAGCTTCAAATGTCAGCCTGTTAACCACTCCACGACGGATCCTAAAGTTCTAAGAGTGAGTGTTGTGCTTTTTGTGTCTTTATTTTGTAAACATATAGGTATCCTACGTTGACGACAATTTTGCGATATTTCATGGACGCGATGTTTAGGTCGCAAATTTTTTAATTATTTTTGATTTTAAATAGCAGATACACAAAGGCGTTTTTCTCCAAGTCAATAACTCTTATCAAATAGAGTGTGTTGGTTTAATTTTAATGGCTGGGTCCTCAAGGTGAGTTTAAACTCCGTTTAGGTTTAACTTTTGGATTAACTAATCTGATTGGTTGATTCAAAATTTTCAAAAAAAAAAAAATATTCAATCAGATCCGAGAGTTTAAACTCACTTTGTTTAGCCGGACCTAAGACACTTGTGAGGTGTCTCAAACCCCAACCCACCCTATTTAGTAGTCATAGTATGCCTCGAAATACAAAGTCACAAGATCACACATACTCTGAAATAGGTAGGTAGCAAGTTTAATTTCATGCCATTTTAATTTTAATATGCTTGGTTTAACGTTTTGAGTTTTATGCTGTGAAAAGATCTGGATCTGGGTTTGTTCATAATTAATATTGGATAATTACTATGCATAGTAGATCATGGACTTTGGTTCTCTTGAATGCAGATGCAGCTGGGATAGGCTGTATTGAAAGGTAATACTAGGTTGTGTAGACGGTTCTCTTGAATGCAGATGCAGCTGGGATAGGCTGTATTGAAAGGTAATACTAGGTTGTGTAGAAGCTCTCACACTTGTACCACATTTTTCGAGAATGTATAGTTTTAACACTTAACTTTTAAGTACCACATTATTCGAGAATTTATAGTTTTAACACTTAACTTTTACTATGTAGACAAGATAAAGGAGGTAAGAGATAGGGCGAGCTTTGTTAAGCACCTCGAATACACCAGTTTCCAACTGATGACTGAAGTTAAAATAAGGAGAAGAACAATTAAGCTGGCGAAATCTTAGAGCATAAGGCAAGATATAAAAGGCTGTTATTAGTTGCCTCTCACATGGAAACAGAAAAGCATAGAGCTGCCTCTAACATGCTCTGAATTCCTGTGATAAATCCAAGACATTAGATCTTGTAACATGTGCAATAAAATGATCATTATTTTTCGCTCTGCTCATATTTCATGATTATTTAATGCAGCATCATAACTCATGTCTGCTTAGTCTCATGACTACTTTGACACCGGCAAAGATGTAAAAAAGCTTTGTTAAGCACCTCGAATACACCAGTTTCCAACTGATGACTGAAGTTAAAATAAGGAGAAGAACAATTAAGCTGGTGAAATCTTAGGGCATAAGGCAAGATATAAAAGCCTGTTATCTCCAAACTTAGCACTTTTTATTACTTTTGTCTAAGACATTCTAAGACAAACTGCGGATATAATCAAACATGCTTCTGTCCATGACTGTGCGCACAGCCGCACCAGTTCCTTAATAATAATTCTGAATTCCTGTGATAAATCCAAGACATTAGATCTTGCAACATATGCAATAAAATGATCATTATTTTTCGCTCTGCTCATATTTCATGCTTATTTAATGCAGCATCATAACTCATGTCTGCTTAGTCTCATGACTACTTTGACACCGGCAAAGATGTAAAAAACGTGCTAAAAGTAAGGTTATATGAGGTGACCTAAGGCAGTAAAGACAAACAGTCTGGTTAAGGCTCTTCGAACAAAGTCCGGGTATTTGTATGAAAAAATAAAACTCTTCTAGAGGTAGTCCCAATAGTACAGTTTGAATAGGGATTGTGGAAAATCCTAGCAGTGCAGCGAGAAATAACTGAGTTATGGCCATTTAAGACTGCCAAGTCCAAAACAAAATAAATTCGTGTTATTTGAACAGAAACCCAATCCACAAAGCACTTTTCACTCCAAACTTAGCACTTTTTATTACTTTTGTCTAAGACATTCTAAGACAAACTGCGGATATAATCAAACATGCTTCTGTCCATGACTGCGCGCACACTCGCACCAGTTCCTTAATAATAATTCTGAATTCCTGTGATAAATCCAAGACATTAGATCTTGTAACATGTGCAATAAAATGATCATTATTTTTCGCTCTGCTCATATTTCATGCTTATTTAATGCAGCATCATAACTCATGTCTGCTTAGTCTCATGACTACTTTGACACCGGCAAAGATGTAAAAAACAGATATGTCTGATATATTTTCATGTCTCAGGGTATTCATGCCTCTCAGATACTTCGTTTAGGCTGAACGTGATATATCTTTTTGCAAACAGTGTTCCTGGGAAAAGTAAACAAAAAATATGAAATCCAAATTCTTATCAATCAGTCTGATGCATCCGTCACGTCATGTTTCAAGTAGAGTCTAGATAAGACCATCAAAAACTTCGTCTTTATGATTTATCAAGTATTTGGCGATCATGGATTACTATTTTATTTGTCCATGAATCTTATGATAGGTCGTCAACTCGTGAAGATAGTTACGGTGATTTGGAATTGAATTCCTTAAAATTTGGCGGCTAGGTCACGAAATGGTCACGGGTGATGAGACAGAAATTCACCTTCTTGCTCCTAGACTAGTTTCATGTTTCAATTCCATATATTTAAATTCGATTATTTTGGTTCGCAGTGCAGTGACACTGTTTAGAATTTGCTAATTTAGTCATCAATAAGACAGCGATTTGTGGTATTCAGAGTCAGGCCTGTTTTTATCTGAGTTACTTGAGGGTAGACGATTAACACTTGTATTATGAATATGCCGAAAGTACTCGTACCAGTTTCCGACCGATCTCTTTAGCAACATTGTGTGGAATTGTGGATAGCTGGATAGTAGCTGGACATTTGACCGTTTAGGATATTACGTGCTGCTGCTTAGGTGTTGAACATGTTTGCAAAATTTCATCAAAATTGGACGAACTATTTCCTGGCGAAAGACAAACCTCTTAAAAACGGAGCCTACAATTCCCTTCAAATGCCAGACCAGGCAGGAATTTAGATCTAATGAGAAAATTTACTTTGTGTTGAACAAAGCGGGAACCCCATAATAAAAGTGCATTTCGATAAAGCGGATTTTCGGATTTTATCGTTGCGGAAAAAAGGAGGACATCCGTAGCAAAACACGCACAAGCAGCTATAATAAACAAATGAAAATCTTATTTCTGATTCTACAAATTCACATTTGCACAGAATGAGCCAATTATACACCATAACTCAGCAATGGCAATAAAATTGATAACTGAACTATAGTATACAGGATCCGGCTAGGCGCCGCGTAAGAACCGCAAGAGATAGAAATGTATTCTCAGTAACGAAAGCATGTAGGGCTGTAGGGACATTTTAGTTATTGGATTCGGTAGGGGACGATTTACCAAAGACGGCATTTAGTCGATCCCTATTGAAGATGCTCAAGGAAAATTAAGAATTTTGATCATGAGTTCTAAAACACATTTCCATTATTATAATATTTCTTCTGCTAATTTCTTAATCGCATACGGTTCCCTCGTCGGACTCTGTATAAATCAGATCAGATCAGGTCAGATCATCTGATAACATTTCCTTTCGCGTTTTTTCCTATCGATATCTGATCTACGGAAACAAGCTAAAGGATATCAGTTGGCCAAGCTATATCAGATCTAATGTGAGAATCATTACCACCTCACCTAGACCTAGGAATCTGTCGGAGTTACCATCAGTTGGTCTATTACATTTCATTACAGTAATTAGATCCTATTGATACATAGGAAGATTTTCTAACATTTCCTTTCGCGTTTTTTCCTATCGATATCTGATCTACGGAAACAAGCTAAAGGATATCAGTTGGCCAAGCTATATCAGATCTAATGTGAGAATCATTACCACCTCACCTAGACCTAGGAATCTGTTGGAGTTACCATCAGTTGGTCTATTACATTTCATCACAGTAATTAGATCCTATTGATACATAGAAAGATTTTCTCATAGGCATGAAATAGGAGTGTTAATTAGTAATTAAGTTATTGCATAGTTTCAATTAGAGCTGATGATTTCACCAGAGTATCTGATGAAAATTTACCCGAGTATCCGGTTATGATAGTGATAGCCAATGAAAAATTACCTGGTTAGTCAAGTACTTACTCTTTTAGGACCGGGCACTTATTTAGAATGACCCTAGACAGCCAAGTGACTGATCAATCAACGGCAAAATCTAAATGCCCATGTAGATATGATGTTGTAATTTATAATGAACATGGTCATGAAGGTGTTGATTAGGTATCATCAGCCATCGGTGCAGTTTTTTACGACCAAAGTCCATACGTATTGAGTATTTCAGTAGTCTCGTATCCAGTATAACCGCACATATTTCATCACAGTAATTAGATCCTATTGATACATAGAAAGATTTTCTCATAGGCATGAAATAGGAGTGTTAATTAGTAATTAAGTTATAGCATAGTTTCAATTAGAGCTGATGATTTCACCAGAGTATCTGATGAAAATTTACCCGAGTATCTGGTTATGATAGTGATAGCCAATGAAAAATTACCTGGTTAGTCAAGTACTCACTCTTTTAGGACCCGGGCACTTATTTAGAATGACCCTAGACAGCCAAGTGACTGATCAATCAACGGCAAAATCTAAATGCCCATGTAAATATGATGTTGTAATTTATAATGAACATGGTCATATCAATAACTCCCTAATTACAAGTAACTCAAGTGACCAATAACTATACAAAAGAATTGTGGGTATTGACTTCTCAAAAATGATAACTTTTCTCGACCTACCATGACTAGAAAAATATTATAAGAACTCCTAGACGGACATTGATTACATTACTCTACATCTTCTATTAAACTCCCGACAATCATTGCAGCTTGCAAGTTACATTAGTCTGACTGTCCGATGAATATTGATTACACTAAAGATTTCCATCGTTTTCAGATGGAAATCCCATGATATGTCTCACATTTCCAACACATGCCGTGTGATAACACTTGGCACATACATATGTCACTTTTGAAACACAAGATGACACAATCTTTCTTGTTCCTTTCGTAATCTTTTTTACGACCAAAGTTCATACGTATTCAGTATTTCAGTAGTCTCGTATCCAGTATAACCGCACACTTGACGTCAAAGCGTAGGTCGGTACACCTACATTTTATACAAATGCTTGTAATGTGACTAATTACTGAATCAACTTACCATTTTTATCTCAAAGAATTCAAATTTTCTGCCAATAACTTCTACTCGTGGCGAGCGGTTTTCTTTGACGTCCTGTTACATTTCGCGGTAGTCATTTGTATGAAGTGTCGGCATTATGCAAAATAAGTTAAAATCAATAAAATGGAAAGACATTATCAAGTTGATCACGGAAGCGCGAAGCTTTTGAAAAATAATGTAGTTATTGACTAATTGCATATGCGACAAGTGATTCTTTTGCGTGGCAAACAAGTGCCTCTTTCATTGGCAACAAGCATGTATTTTGCGTTACAAAAAACTTCTTGTGGAATAATTACACAAAACTGCTTCCTAATTGATTGACCTTATGTAATTTCAACCACATATCATATCTCTTGAAAGCTCGTCACATTTGTCCAAAGCATGATTCATGTTCCGGTTATGTATGCTTTTACACATACATATTTAGTACATTTACATGTAATGATGTACAACTTCTGTCATGGTTTCCAGAAAGATTTGTCTTGATTTCCTAGCGTTCTCTTTCAGAAAATCACTTCTTTGTCCAATCGCCCGCAAGTTTTATTCCAATAGGCCTGATTTAAAACTGCACACTTGATTGACGTCAAAGCGTAGGTCGGTACACCTACATTTTATACAAATGCTTGTAATGTGACTAATTACTGAATCAACTTACTATTTTTATCTCAAAGAATTCAAATTTTCTGCCAATAACTTCTACTCGTTGCGAGCGGTTTTCTTTGACGTCCTGTTGCATTTCGCGGTAGTCATTTGTATGAAGTGTCGGCATTATGCAAAATAAGTTAAAATCAATAAAATGGAAAGACATATCAAGTTGATCACGGAAGCGCGAAGGTTTTGAAAAATAATGTAGTTATTGACTAATTGTATATGCGACAAGTGATTCTTTTGCGTGGCAAACAAGTGCCTCTTGCATTGGCAACAAGCATGTATTTTGCGTTACAAAAAACTTCTTGTGGAATAATTACACAAAACTGCTTCCTAATTGATTCACCTTATGTAATTTCAACTACATATGATATCTCTTGAAAGCTCGTCACATTTGTCCAAAGCATGATTCATGTTCCGGTTATTATGCTTTTACACATACATATTTAGTACATAATATGATATTACATGTAATGATGTACAACTTCTGTCATGGTTTCCAGAAAGATTTGTCTTGATTTCCCAAACAAGTGCCTCTTGCATTGGCAACAAGCATGTATTTTGCGTTACAAAAAACTTCTTGTGGAATAATTACACAAAACTGCTTCCTACTTGATTGACCTTATGTAATTTCAACTACATATCATATCTCTTGAAAGCTCGTCACATTTGTCCAAAGCATGGTTCATGTTCCGGTTATGTATGCTTTTACACATACATATTTAGTACATAATATGATATTACATGTAATGATGTACAACTTCTGTCATGGTCTCCAGAAAGATTTGTCTTGATTTCCTAGCGTTCTGTTTTCAGAAAATCACTTCTTTGTCCAATCGCCCGCAAGTTTTATTCCAATAGGCCTGATTTAAAACTATATTATGGTTTTCCATTGACAATATGAACTTCCTTCTTAAGAATTGCCCTTACTTAACCACTCGACCACCATTTTTCCTCCAGAGGGGATAAGTTTGTAATGCTTAGGTACTTTGATCTTTCTTCGGCAGAAAAGGAAAAATTCCCTTTTCAAGAATTCCTGTTTCATAATATTGCTTTATATGTCCCTAATTAAAGTTCTTGACATTCTTTTTGGTGTTATTAAACACAAAGACGTCTTGTACAAATCAGTTCACAATGTTCACATATTTTCCCTGGACCATTTTCATTGATTCTTATATGAAAACTAATTAATTCTGATTATGTTATCTGTTCTGATCTAATGATGTTGCTTTTCCATTCTGACCTGATGACGCACTGAGTGACAAGTGACATGATGTTGCTTCTAACATACACCCTGCGGGGATGAAAGAAGGGAAAATGAACTTGGGATTGTACAATTTCAAAAAACAAAGTGCCTATATTTGGATGTCAAAATTAGGTCACCTTGCGAGTTGAACTAATGATTGACAATCGCACATGATCGCACCATGTTTTCCCCTGTCATTGAACACCATAACTTTTGGGAATCGCGAAACGTAAACTTCAAAGTTCTTCGCGGAAAAGCCCAATCCTTTTGAGCAACAAACTCCTTAATTCAAACGTCTGACCTCATTTATTCTTCTCTCTTTCAGATCCCCTGTCAAAATTAGGTCACCTTGCGAGTTGAACTAATGATTGACAATCGCACCATGTTTTCCCCTGTCATTGAACACCATAACTTTTGGGGATCGCGAAATGTACACTTCAAAGTTCTTCGCGGAAAAAGCCCAATCCTTTTGAGCAACAAACTCCTTAATTCAAACGTCTGACCTTATTTATTCTTCTCTCTTTCAGATCCCAGAACAAACAACTGGTTCCTCATGAGCAGTCCAGTGCCCACAATCCTCATCTGTCTAACCTACGTGTACATAGTCAAAGTTCTGGGACCAAAGCTGATGGCTAACCGAAAGCCTTTTGTTCTAAGAGAAGTTCTAATTGTATATAATTTGTTTCAAGTGTTGTTCAGTGCGTGGTTGTTTTACGAGGTAAGTTAGACTAGTAGGTTTGCTTGTGTTTATTGCAAATTATATGTGCCCAATTCTTTATTACAGACCGTTTAATGTTCGATAAGAAAAGTAGTTTGTGATCTTCCTTGAAGAGTGTGTGAGAAGTTGCGACTCTTTTGAAATGCGCTCTCATAATGACTTGTAGAATATCGCAGTATATTTATTTTACAATATTGAAAAATCTCTTCTATCTGCGCCCCAGGAGAAATGGTGCCCGACAGGCTGACACCGTTTCCTCGTTAAACCGCAAGTGAGATGTTTTGAATTACAAACTTTCTTGAACGATTATCCTCATTAAGCTGGGATAAACCTTTCGCGATCTTGTAAATAAGGTTACTACCTACTATTAGTAGCCTTATCTTCATTAGTATTGTTGATTTGTTGTTAATCAATTAGTAACCTTATCTTCTAATAAATAATCGCCGTTCCTCTGATTTGCTACTGATTAATGACCCATTCAATATTGAAAAATCTCTTCTATCTGCGCCCCAGGAGAAATGGTGCCCGACAGGCTGACACCGTTTCCTCGTTAAACCGCAAGTGAGACAATAGCACATTGAATTCACCAGTTCCCAACGGATCACTTGAGCAACGTTGAGCGTGTTTGGTATCTGGTGACCGTGTGGGACAACGCGTGCTGTTGGCCATTTCGGGGTGCACTCAGCCTCTTGAGAATAACTTGGGAGCTGATCGAAATCTCAGGGAAATAGTGAGACAGAAAAGCCTGATATGAGCATAGCCGTTAAAGGGCTCTCAGAAGCCAAAAAAATCACAAGGTCTCAAGGGTTTCTCTTTGAAATGTGTTCTTTTCAAGCGACCCTGGATAGACAATGAACTGAACATACCGAAAGCAGATGTCTCAATTCTTCACTGATCTCCCAGATTGACATCCGTAAGAAAACAGCAATCTCATATACAAACCCTATCGATCTGATAGCTGGAAAATTACAAAATCATTAAATAAGTATAACTAAAACGTATGATGTCCAGTATACAGTATACATTGTACATTACATATTTCAATACCTAAGGAGGTGCTAAATTAACTGTTGAAATAATAGGACTGCCTGTCCTACTTCGACAGTCTAAATGTGGTAATGTACTTGGGTATATATTAAACGGCCCTGCTCAAATCTATAAAAAGGCTTAATGTTAATTTCCTTCGTAGCTAAAACCCCCAGAAAATTTTGAAGCCATTGAACTGTCAATTGAAAAACTCCTCTCTTTACAAGTTCAACGGTTTCTGACAGAAGCCTTTGAAATGTTCAATAACGCACTAATGAAATGTTTTCTTTCAGCATTCTTAATTTCCGTTTTGATAACGTTTGTCCTTTATCCTGCTATGTCCTTCTAAGCTCGAGAAGAGAATGAATGGAGCATTCCTATACCACCGCAATGATCCTGTTTGAACCAAAAACTCGACAGGTCCTTGTAATTCGTTGTCCGACAACTGATACATCTTTAATACTTTGGCATTGAAAGTGTACCATGTTATTCCAATGATATCCAAAATTTGTAATCTTGCGGTCATGCTCCATCCAATGACTTTTTGAACTTAGATATATATCCTCTAATGTCTCTACCTCAGTTTTAGTGCACCATATTCTATTATAACTCTTTTATTATTTTATCTGTCTTTAGTCTACTTGTCTGTGTGCTCTAATGAACTTTGATACTTTTAGGCCATGATGGGAGGCTGGTGGGACGAGTATAGCTTCAAATGTCAGCCTGTTAACCACTCCACGACGGATCCTAAAGTTCTAAGAGTGAGTGTTGTGCTTTTTGTGTCTTTATTTTGTAAACATATAGGTTTCCTACGTTGACGACAATTTTGCGATATTTCATGGACGCGATGTTTATTAGGTCGCAATTTTTTTTAATTATTTTTGATTTTAAATAGCAGATACACAAAGGCGTTTTTCTCCAAGTCAATAACTTCGTAATTACAAGTGACTCAAGTGACCAAACTCAATTTTCTCGACCTACCATGACTAGAAAAATAGTGGTAAATGAAATAAGATTATATAAGAACTCCTAGACGGACATTGATTACATTACTCTACATCTTCTATTAAACTCCCGACAATCATTGCAGCCTGCAAGTTACATTAGTCTGACTGTCCGATGAATATTGATTACACTAAAGATTTCCATCGTTTTCAGATGGAAATCCCATGATATGTCTCACATTTCCGACACATGCCGTGTGATAACACTTGGCGTTTTCAGATGGAAATCCCATGATATGTCTCACATTTCCAACACATGCCGTGTGATAACACTTGGCACATACATATGTCACTTTTGAAACACAAGATAACACAATCTTTCTTGTTCCTTTCGTAATCTCCCTGAATGCATCACCTTGGGTTTCTATATTGGTCAGCTTATATCCTGTAGGTCTATGTCCACAGGATATATTCCATATGTCGTCATAGTCTAACTCGGGAATCCTATCAGGTGAATGTCTTCTTATAATAACCATCTTAGAATGTTCATTAGTGTAGTGTACTTTGCTAGTCCTAATCTAGATTCTTGTAATAAATATCTTCATTAGTGTTAGTGCACTTGCTACTACTTACTCTAGATTGCATTAAGGTACCGCCTCAGCCCATGTAGAGGACAGTAGGATGGTCTTTCATTTCAAGATGTACTCAGCTCAGAAAGAGTCTTCTTCTTCAAGTTAGCGTCTTTTCTATCTCGGAGGTAGGCCATCATTATAGCAAATAGCACTTTATTAACATTTGCTTTGAACGGGTCACACGATAAGCAATTGAACCACTCTCGCAGATTTCGTAGAAATATTCTTCTCACACAATGTTTCCTAACCATTTCACTTACTTCCACTACAGAACAAACCCATTTGTAGGATCTTGACTCGGTATGACCTTCGCGATAGTTATGTTTATTTTGGCAGATCATATTTGAACAAGTTTCTATCCTGAAGTGGACCTAACAAGTTCTCTAGCTTCCTATTTTCCAGTCTATGGTGATCTTGTATTTGACAATATCTTAGCAAAAGAATGGCAATATTTTTCAACAACAAGTTTCTATCCTGAAGTGGACCTAACAAGTTCTCTAGCTTCCTATTTTCCAGTCTATGGTGATCTTGTATTTGACAATATCTTAACAAAAGAATGGCAATATTTTTCAATGTTTTCGAGTTATTGCGGATCAAGTTTTCGGAATTTTTAAACCAAAACTTGCAGTGTACTTCTGTAATACGAGTAGTTTTCATCGTAGAGCAAGTTGTCCGCGTGCATTAGTAAACTACTGTTGATTTTCCCTCAAGTCTCGCATATCTTGACTTCTTCCGTTCCGTGGCTTCCTTATTGATCTGGCAACTCTTGTTTCAAGGTGGACAGAGCTATCAAATATCTATAGCTATCAACCATCACACTAATCAACCAAGACACATGGACAGGAATTGTTAAGATACAAGTAGCTACTGAGTCAATATAGGTAGCTAGATACATACATAATTATTTTACAGTTTTACACAGGAATTGTTAAGATACAAGTAGCTACTGAGTCAATATAGGTAGCTAGATACATACATAATTATTTTACAGTTTTACATACTTTTTTAATGAATCTTGCTTGGGCTTTTACATAAAAGTTTTTCCTAACTTGCATAAAGTTTTACATAAAAATCTTGGATACTGAATCACTAATGTCCGGGGCCACACTTTGAGTTATCAGATTAATGTTCACAGTCTGGTCACTTTAAGAGGAATATAAAGAAACAGAATAGCAACTACTGATGGGCATTATCAAATAATCAATTGTGAACTATTGATTAGTATTGAAATAACTTCTAGTAAGAGTGTTCTATGAACTATGGGTTTTGTTTTCAAATTATACTGAGGATAAAATCCCATACCTCGGCTGGGATTGAACCCACACCCTCCTGTTTACCAGGCAAGCGTCTTGATCACACCACCGAGGCATGTCACAACTTGGTCAAAGGCGCTTAAGAAGCATGTCCGTAACACAAGCCTCAAAGCAAATGTGTACGTTTACATCACATGAGTTTTCATTGCCTCGTAGAAGCCTAATCCATCCTTTAGGGCTGTTTGTAGTGTTTGCCCCTACACCTAAGCCTTGACGTGGGCTTTGTTCAAATTATACTGAGGATAAAATCCCATACCTCGGCTGGGATTGAACCCACACCCTCCTGTTTACCAGGCAAGCGTCTTGATCACTAGACCACCAAGGCAGGTCACAACTTGGTCAAAGGCGCATAAGAAGCATGTCCGTAACACAAGCCTCAAAACAAATGTGTACGTTTACATCACATGACTCTTCATTGCCTCGTAGAAGCCTAACCCATCCTTTAGGGCTGTTTGTAGTGTTTGCCCCTACACCTAAGCCTTGGCGTGGGCTTTAATGAACAAGAATGATCGTTCTTAGATCAGTCTCAAGTCAAAATTGACCAATCAAATGCCTTGAGACTATGCTTAGCACGAACTTAAGAGCCAGCATTTTGTTCATAAATATGGGTGTTAGTGTATGCGTAGATTAGTAGAAGAATCTACTACGTTGAGGGTAGTTATTAGGAAAGGTAGGTAAGCCGGAAAGATAAACTTTTTCCATAAAGTAAGGGTGGCCTAAGATCTCCTAGATTAGGGTCAAATTGAACATGCCAAATCCAGGTTGAGGGTAGTTATTAGGAAAGGTAGGTAAGCCGGAAAGATAAACTTTTTCCATAAAGTAAGGGTGGCCTAAGATCTCCTAGATTAGGTTAAATTAAACATGCCAAATCCAGAGGCGTAGGTATCTATGATATTTCAAAAGAATAGGTTTAAGGTTTCTCACTTTATCCAAGGTTAAGGTAAGGGTTACGAAGAAAAAAAAAAAAATCCCGCTCTTTTCGTTTACCACTTGTAAATACGCCCCTGGTTTGATAAGATTAATATGAGCTCTACCATACCAAATTACAAATAATATCTAGACAAGTTTAGCATGTTCAATCAAACAGTGGCAAAGTGGTTTCTATATTTTCGTGTCTTTTCATGTGTGTAGTACTAATCCACTAGTATTATAAGCACTGTTCGCCACTGAATTAATGTGAACACGAAATGTTTGGTTCAAGATCCAATACCATAGAATTACAAAGCCACTGACCCACTTAAATGTTATCATTCATTACCTTTATATAAAAATACAAAAATTAAATTTCCATAATACTACAGGGTTGGAGTACTCACCAGTTGCAGAGTGGTCAGGTATTTCTTCCACCAGAGATATTTGTTCATGTGGGGTCCCAGAGCAGAAAGGAAATAGTAAGCGTACATCACAATGTGAACGAAAGTGTTGAGCAGACCAAAGAATGTGCTGTGACCACCTGTAGAAATAAAACCAAGTGAGTTTCAACTCGAACATTTTTTCAAAGGAATTTAAGGTAATTTTGTAGATTCGTATAAGCTAACCACATCTTTTAGGGCTGTTTGTCCCTACACATCGTAAGCTTCAAAGTGTTTGAAAAAAATAAAAGACGGGTAAATCGGGGTAAAGACACCCGTGAGGGGTAATAACTCGAACATTTTTTCAAAGGAATTTAAGGTAATTTTGTAGATTCGTATAAGCTAACCACATCTTTTAGGGCTGTTTGTCCCTACACCTCGTAAGCTTCAAAGTGTTTGAAAAAAATAAAAGACGGTTAAATCGGGGTAAAGACACCCGTGAGGGGTAAGTTGGTCAAGAGGGCATACCTGGGGTGAATTTGACTCCAAACCAGACACTCATGGGCATAACTCCGTGATGAATAACGTGCAGCGTTGACACTTGGTTCTGTTTCTTACGTAGCACGAAGAAGAACTGAAAGAATCAGAATAAACAGAAAATTAGTCGAAATGAAACATTCTTAAAAATGGTTCTGTTTCTTACGTAGCACGAAGAAGAACTGAAAGAATCAGAATAAACAGAAAATTAGTCGAAATGAAACATTCTTAAAAATAAAAAGTCATAGAAAGTGAAAAAAGTTAGCAATAATCAATATAACGAGAAATTAATAACAAAAACACGATGCGTCAATATAAAACATAACATTCCAAGGGACGAAATTCGTTATATCCGATTGTTTGTTACAACCGGTATCGTTATAAGCGATTTCAACTGGAATAATTTCATCGCAAGAACGGGAGTCGAACCCGTGCGTTCTGGACTAGTAAGACTTCATATCAAATGAAGGAGGAAATAATGTGGAGGAAAAAAGCAAGCAGCTTTACCATACAAGCATGCTATAGGGATAATTATGTTACATAATTGCATTTAATTACATTTTACATCAATGAGGGTGGAGACTTGCCTTTTGTGATGGTTAGTGACGTTCAAAATAACAAAATCATAAGAAAATGAGAGACGACTAGAAATCCCCTCCCCCCTGCAACCACCAACAAAAGTACCTTTAATTACCAGTTTTTGTAATGAGAGACTTAAGGTTCCTTCCCAATTTTTTGAATCTGCTAGGAATCGAACCCGAATCTCCCGCATGCAAGGCGAGAGCGCCATGGGAGCTGATATTCCATGCAACAATATTAATGTTAGATATCTATATTAATAATAATTAAGTAGAGTGCTTTATTTTCACTGTCAAAGTAGAACAGCTAATAACTTTGTTTTGATAGTTTAATAAAATAAAGCACCACACTATTGATTGCAAGACAAACATTTCAATCAAAATTAATTGAAAATGTGCAAGATCAATGCCTCTGGCAATATCCATCATCCTAGAATATTATATCTCAAAATTATCCAACACCAGAAGGGTTGCAAAGTTCATGGGTGGCATAACAAAAAACCCGAAACCGTTCGCGACTTACGGTGTCGAAAAATTCGGTGAATTTCGAGAAGTAATACCACCAGCATAGATGAACCATCTGGAAAACACACACAACAAACGTTAGAACAATCGATGGAAATAGAAACGTTGAAAAATGAAACTTACCGTGTCACAAAATTCGGAAAACTTAGATATGAAATACCACCAGCACACTGCGGCCATCTGGAAAAAGTTCAGAGCCAATGGTAATGGTGTTGACATTTGGGTTAAGCAACGCTGAGCGTGTGATGTATCTGGACGGGTGACTGTCTGGACAAGATATACGTGTCCGTTGAATATTGTGGCTACGCCTTTATTACCTTACAGACTACGAGTAGGTAACTATAACTATTGAAAAAAAAATCTAATTAAAATTTCAGTGAGCCGATCAGACTGATTTTCACAAATCACTTCGATTACTTCTGATTACCTCATAAACAGCAAACAAAGATAACGAAAAAGTATGAGAGTTGACCCCTATTACATGAATTTCGTATACCTATCCATTTATTTCCTTGACTTCGACAAATTTCCCACCCTCGCAAGGTACAATAACACAGCTGTTGATAATATTTGGTACAATACTACTAAAAGCATAAGTATTTTGATTTATTAAATCTGGATAGGTTTATAGTCATATTTTTGGTAACCTCCAATAGAGTTTGGTAACCCCTAATATAATAGTCTAATAGATTGCTTCAGGCCAAATCACGTTGGGTAGCATGTGTGTTTGTTATTTATTAGTAGGTAAGTAGGTATTTATTAAGTTAGTCAAGTCAGTGAGTGTAAACTGTAGAGTTGTACAATGCAGACTCTGATGGATGTACTACCTAGTCGATAAATAGATAGATCACAGACTAAGTGTAGGTAGAAAAAAAACTGGACTAAAGAGTTTTTTTTACAAAAGGGTGGGGTAAATACTACTGCTTTTTTAGGTACTGGTAAAGTTACTGCTATTATTTTTTCAAGTACCTATATATATTTATTACATTTTTTTTCTTTTCTTTTCAAACACCTACGTATTCTGCAAATGTAATAGAAAGTCGTGTGATGTTCACACCAGATTTTTTAATGAATCTTGCTTGGGCTTTTACATAAAAGTTTTTCCTAACTTGCATAAAGTTTTACATAAAAATCTTGGATACTGAATCACTAATGTCCGGGGCCACACTTTGAGTTATCAGATTAATGTTCTCGACTAGGTAGTACATCCATCAGAGTCTGCATTGTACAACTCTACAGTTTACACTCACTGACTTGACTTCTACCGTTGAACCTTTGACACGTTTGGCAACGTAGCCTACTTTTTAGATGACTCCTTGCTGCCATATTCAAATGGATAAGGTATACATACGTACACTTAGTCTGTGATCTATCTATTTATCGACTAGGTAGTACCTAGTACATCCATCAGAGTCTGCATTGTACAACTCTACAGTTTACACTCACTGACTTGATTAACTTAATAAATACCTACTAATAAATAACAAACACACATGCTACCCAACGTGATTTGGCCTGAAGCAATCTATTAGACTATTATATTAGAGGTTACCAAACTCTATTGGAGGTTACCAAAAATATGACTATAAACCTATCCAGATTTAATAAATCAAAATACCCCAAACTCTATTGGAGGTTACCAAAAATATGACTATAAACCTATCCAGATTTAATAAATCAAAATACTTATGCTTTTAGTAGTATTGTGCCAAATATTATTAACAGCTGTGTTATTGTACCTTGCGAGGGTGGGAAATTTGTCGAAGTCAAGGAAATAAATGGATAGGTACACGAAATTCATGTAGTAGGGGTCAACTCTCATACTGTCGAAGTCAAGGAAATAAATGGATAGGTACACGAAATTCATGTAGTAGGGGTCAACTCTCATACTTTTTCGTTATCTTTGTTTGCTGTTTAAGAGGTAATCAAAAGTAATCGAAGTGATTTGTGAAAATCAGTCTGATCGGCTCACTGAAATTTTAACTAGATTTTTTTTTCAATAGTTATAGTTACCTACTCGTAGTCTGTAAGTTAATAAAGGCGTAGCCGTTCCGGTTTTGATCTTATCCGACTCGAGTTTCGTCCATCCCCGTGGACTTTTTCAAGGAAACTGATTATGATGGCGGTGTTATTGTTGGCCTGGCGGTATGACCTGGCGGTATGACCAGGCGGTATGACCTGGCAATAAACGGTCGATTCCTACGTAAAAAGTTGTGAAAAATCCAAATCTGAGGTCAAAACTTCGAAAAAGTAACTTTAAAAGGTCGAAAACCGATTCACTGTAGGAAATTCTGAAGAATTTGAAATTTGGAATTTTGTATTGAAAAAAAAAAAAACAAGTGAATGCTGTCGTCTAAACCCCGATAGATATCAAAAAGTAACTTTAAAAGGTCGAAAACCGATTCACTGTAGGAAATTCTGAAGAATTTGAAATTTGGAATTTTGTATTGAAAAAAAAAACAAGTGAATGCTGTCGTCTAAACCCCGATAGATATTTAACACATCAGTCATGGCTGGCATGTTGTGGTTATCCATGGCTATTGCGTAATAACCAAGATTCCAAGTGATCAACATTGAAACCGAATAATTGCAGTCATTACTCATTAACGAAGTTCTCAATTTATTTTAAATCATGCAAGAAAAGATGATAGGGGGGATCATTAGAAATTTAGAAATAGCACAGAATGGCTGAAGAATTCACAATTAGTTTTGAACATACTTTTGCCTCGTTAGAAAAATAATAAAAAAATCCCGGAATCCTCTGGATGATTTTTCATTGGTGTAGATGGATTTTTCGAAAATTTATTGCCGTAGTCATCTTCTCTAATTACTTTGTTGTCTTTATACCAATATATTACTCTTCAGTCGTTATGATATATCCGTTTCACCGAGGATCTAAGTTTTCTGCTGCGAAAATTCCAATACATACGACTTTACTTACATACATTTCATTGACCTTTGAACAATGTTTTCCTCCAAACACAAAGGTCACACTCGAGAAGTCTATTGGATTTAAATCTAACCATGGGATGCCTATTTAAGTTTTTACTAGCTGCTGACTATTCTATACATAACCACTATGTACATCCAATTGGTGACTATTTATGTATCTATTTACTAATTTTGGTGGTAACTTTTTCCTGTGGTCAGTGTTGTATATTTCTGCTTTAATCCCTAATGGAGCCTATTTAAGTTTTTACTAGCTGCTGACTATTCTATGCATAACCACTATGTACATCCAATTGGTGACTATTTATGTATCTATTTACTAGCTACTAATTTTGGTGGTAACTTTTTCCTGTGGTCAGTGTTGTATATTTCTGCTTTAACCCCTAATGGACCAGTTCTTGTATTTCAGGGGAGGCGGTTGCTCGACAAAGTTGAATGCTTGAACTTGGCATGTGACAAAGTGGTGTTTGGTGTACCCCACTGGTGTTGGTTGATAGGAAAGAGGCGAAAGATAAGATACAGAGAGATCTGTAAAATTTCCGGCTACACAGTTCTCCTGTATATCAAGACTGCGTAAGTTTGACGTTTGGGGACAAACATTGCTCAAAAGCCAATGAAGTAGAAGGTTAACTAAAGGAAATGGTCAATCACGTAATTTTTGTCTCCAATCTTACGTCAATACGTGCCTCCTGTATATCAAGACTGCGTAAGTTTGACGTTTGGGGACAAACATTGCTCAAAAGCCAATGAAGTAGAAGGTTAACTAAAGGAAATAGTCAATCACGTAATTTTTGTCTCCAATCTTACGTCAATACGTGTGCAATCTTTTGCGGATATTTTAACTCTGGAGGACTCAATAAATGAATTTACCTTATTGAACTACTGTTCCCATGGTTGATAGGAAAGAGGCGAAAGATAAGATACAGAGAGATCTGTAAAATTTCCGGCTACACAGTTCTCCTGTATATCAAGACTGCGTGAGTTTGACGTTTGGGGACAAACATTGCTCAAAAGCCAATGAAGTAGAAGGTTAACAAAAGGAAATAGTCAATCACGTAATTTTTGTCTCCAATCTTACGTCAATACGTGTGCAATCTTTTGCGGATATTTTAACTCTGGAGGACTCAATAAATGAATTTACCTTATTGAAACTATTTGTTCCCGCCAATCTTACGTCAATACGTGTGCAATCTTTTGCGGATATTTTAACTCTGGAGGACTCAATAAATGAATTTACCTTATTGAAACTATTGTTCCCATTGTGCCTAGTTTCAAAAAAATAAAGGGAAAAAATCTTTTTGTCTTCTTTTCTATCAACCCACACCTCTGGGCCATAATGTACATATTATTACTATGCCTATACTTAAATTTATTCAGTCATATTAGTAAACTATTTATTACAATAATAAAAGGAAAGTTTTTGCATTTTCGCATGATATTGGGCTTTCAATCTGTTTAATAAACACGTCATGTGTTCGGTAGAATTGACAAAAACTGCGTCTGTACGTATATTAAATAATTGTAATGTTTGTAATATCTAATCATAATTGTTCTTCAATTCCTTATCTATTATACTTAATTCAAAAGCCAATTAATATTATATGCTAATATGTATTATTTATACTTGTTAAACTGTTGAAAGTCTGTAAATCTGTTCAGTTATTCTTATGGCCTTGAAGCTGGAATGTTTCTTTCCCCATTTATTCCTCGGTTCCGATTTGATTCCCAGGGTCTAATTCAATTGCCCCGATCGCTCCCATCTTCAACATTATTTTATTACTTCTTTTACCACTTTCATCCTTCTAATGACTATTTCTTTCACTAAATCCTCCTTTTCCTTGTCCTTAAACTATGTTTCTCTTTTCCTTTTCTTTCAGCATTTTTAGCTCATTTTCTTGTAGCTATGAGGAGTTTTCTTGACTCCATAGTTTATTTTTCCTAGTTTCCCTCTATTTCCATTTCAGCTTCAGTTATGTGGTTAAAAATGTGGGTGAGGGCTACATCAAGAGCTGCTCACATAAAATAATTTTAACTAATACATGAACTTTTCGGTGCTCCTTACTTTTCTGGTGGTAGTAAGGGTCGGATGTATGGTCAGAGTATTTTTGGCAGCTCAACTGTGAACTTAACGCATGTTGTTCCATTATTTTTGGACTCATCAAATTCCGTTTCCCTCTATTTCCATTTCAGCTTCAGTTATGTGGTTAAAAATGTGGGTGAGAGCTACATCAAGAGGTGCTCACTTAAAATAATTTTAACTAATACATGAACTTTTCGGTGCTCCTTACTTTTCTGGTGGTAGTAAGGGTCGTATGTATGGTCAGAGTATTTTTGGCAGCTTAACTGTGAACTTAACGCATGTTGTTCCATTATTTTTGGACTCATCAAATTCGGAACTAAAGTTTGAACTCGAGTAAAGATTCAAGTATGAAAATAGTCCATTCTAGCTTTTTTTACGACTGACCATATAAACGGCCCTGGACTCCATATGTACATATTTCATATTTGCTACGTATAAAATATTTATTAAACATTCATGAATGTCGTAACTGCCTTTTTTTCCTGGTTCTCTCAGTGTTATCATGTTTAAACGCTAATACCAAAATAGACCCAAGAGCTTTTTAAAAATCCTTTGGTCATCTAAACTACGTATTATGTGTCCAAAAATTTCAAACCAGTTGGTCCCATGAAAATGTCTCTGAAACTTTCAATACATATATGGAAATTTAATTTTTGTATTCTTATATAAAGGCAATGAATGATAACATTTAAGTGGGTCAGTGGCTTTGTAATTCTATGGTATTGGATCTTGAACCAAACATTTCGTGTTCACATTAATTCAGTGGCGAACAGTGCTTATAATACTAGTGGATTAGTACTACACACATGAAAAGACACGAAAATAAATAAACCACTTTGCCACTGTTTGATTGAACATGCTAAACTTGTCTAGATATTATTTGTAATTTGGTATGGTAGAGCTCATATTAATCTTATCAAACCAGGGGCGTATTTACAAGTGGTAAACGAAAAGAGCGGGATTTTTTTTTTTTTCTTCGTAACCCTTACCTTAACCTTGGATAAAGTGAGAAACCTTAAACCTATTCTTTTGAAATATCATAGATACCTACGCCTCTGGATTTGGCATGTTTAATTTAACCTAATCTAGGAGATCTTAGGCCACCCTTACTTTATGGAAAAAGTTTATCTTTCCGGCTTACCTACCTTTCCTAATAACTACCCTCAAAACAGGTAGCCTCGTATGGAGAGAACCACACTATTGAGAATTAAATTATTTCAAAACTAGCCAAAAATACGCGTGATAAGGGCGGAGGGGGCTTAAATCTCCTAGATGGGGTTTATCAAATAGAGTGTGTTGGTTTAATTTTAATGGCTGGGTCCTCAAGGTGAGTTTAAACTCCGTTTAGGTTTAACTTTTGGATTAACTAATCTGATTGGTTGATTCAAAATTTTCAAAAAAAAAAAAATATTCAATCAGATCCGAGAGTTTAAACTCACTTTGTTTAGCCGGACCTAAGACACTTGTGAGGTGTCTCAAACCCCAACCCACCCTATTTAGTAGTCATAGTATGCCTCGTTTTCATAGCATGACCATGTACTAATCGGTTCCTCGGTTCTGTTCTCTCTGGTGACCGGTGTAAATGTCTGCAGCTAAGCATGTCTGGTTGGCTAACAGGTGACTATAGTTTCAAATGTCAGCCGCTAGATCTCGGTAATCATCCGCGGACCATGAGGGTGAGTATACCTGGCTGTATAGCTTAGATTGCCTTAGGTATAGTTTAGGGGTATGTGGGTATACCTGGTTGTATAAATTAGTTTGCCTTGGTTGATTATAGCTTGATAGTAAGGGAGGAAAAAAAAAAAAAAAAAAAATAATAATAAGCTGTATGGTGTTTCCGATCTCTAAAGTTAGGAAACTAAGCATAAAAAAAAAAATGAATAGTAGAGGTCAGTAGTTACCTAAGTCTTTATTTCTTTATTGATTTTTTATTTATTGACAGTATCTACCTATCTACAGACCTGAGTCAAATTAATTAGTATTAATCGACGTTTTGAAAACACGGAAGATGATCGTTTGGTTTGAAGAATTTGCGGAAGTAAAATCCGAAGCAATGACTAACGCCTTATCCTAATACCTTGGAATCTATTTGACAGCACCTAACATTTCTGATCTTTAATGGGTCTTTGTTTATATTCGGTGAGTCTGGTCTGTTCTGAGAATAAGTGTACGTGAATGTCTAGTATGATTATTCTAGGAATCTAGGTGTATTCGTGTATTCTTTCTAGTACTATTTTTTGTGGTACAATAACTTGTAGGTGTATTTCTTATGGTATATCGAGTGAAGATTGTTTCAGCCAGTGGATGAATCAAACTCGCGGTTATTAAAGGACATAACATTAAAATGGGAGTCATACATCTGGCAACTGGGCATTACAGGTTATTTTTTTTGTGGTACAATAACTTGTAGGTGTATTTCTTCTAGTATATCGAGTGAAGATTGTTTCAGCCAGTGGATGAATCAAACTCGCGGTTATCAAAGGACATAACATTAAAATGGGAGTCATACATCTGGCAACTGGGCATTACAGGTTATTTTTCCTCCAGATCCAGCTAGTTAATATTCTGTCACCTAAATCTCCCTCCCTCCCTTACTATCAAGCTATAATCAACCAAGGCGAACTAATTTATACAACCAGGTATACCCACATACCCCTAAACTATACCTAAGGCAATCTAAGCTATACGGCCAGGTATACTCACCCTCATGGTCCGCGGATGATTACCGAGATCTAGCGGCTGACATTTGAAACTATAGTCACCTGTTGCGAATACAATAGTCCGTCCCTTATACCTTTTTATTACTATTGTAATAATAAAGGAAGGACGGACTAAAAAGCCCACTTCAAGGCTTAGGTGTAGGGGCAAACACTGCAAACAGCCCTAAAGGATGGATTAGGCTTCTACGAGGCAATGAAAAGTCATGTGATGTAAACGTACACATCTGTTTTGAGGCTTGTGTTACGGACATGCTTCTTATGCGCCTTTGACCAAGCTGTGACCTGCCTCGGTGGTGTAGTGATCAAGACGCTTGCCTGGTAAACAGGAGGGTGTGGGTTCAATCCCAGCCGAGGTATGGGATTTTATCCTCAGTCAGTATAATTTGAAATTTTGACCATATTAATATCAGTTGCCTATTGTTGATGCTGGAGTAAAGGAACTTTTCAGTCCTATGCGAGCAGTATACATAAGCGTAAGCACTATTATTATTTCATACCTATTATTTCAGATCCAATTCGTTCTGATCATGGTGCACGCTTTCCAACTTCTGTTCATCGACTGCAACTTCCCCAAGGCGTTCGTCTGAATTGGAAAATTTGACCATATTAATATTAGTTGCCTATTGTTGATGCTGGAGTAAAGGAACTTTTCAGTCCTATGCGAGCAGTATACATGAGCGTAAGCACTATTATTATTTCAGATCCAATTCGTTCTGATCATGGTGCACGCTTTCCAACTTCTGTTCATCGACTGCAACTTCCCCAAGGCGTTCGTCTGGTGGATTGGAAGTCATGCTGTTATGTTCTTCTTCCTCTTCAGAAACTTCTACAAGGAGCAGTACGTTAAACCCGTCAAGACTGCCAAGGTAAGACAATCCCCACTTGACCCAAACTTTTTGTCCTCTTCTAAGGAGGACAAAAAAAATTCAATGGTTTTCATTTCTGATTGTTAGGTAAATAGAGATCCGTCAAAAAGGGTAAAACATTGTCAGAGAAACAAAATTTTGCTCGAAACAGCCGTACATTTCCTACAAAAGCTAAATTTTCCCCTATACACATGTACTTTTTGTTTGCCATTGAACCCAAACTTTTTGTCCTCTTCTAAGGAGGACAAAAAAAATTCAATGGTTTTCATTTTTGATTGTTAGGTAAATAGAGATACCCGTCAAAAAGGGTAAAAAATTGTCAGAGAAACAAAATTTTGCTCGAAACAGCCGTACATTTCCTACAAAAGCTAAATTTTCCCCTATACACATGTACTTTTTGTTTGACAAAAGCTTGCCATAGGAGTGGTGCAGAGAGCTAAATAGAATAAATTAATAAAAGATACGAATGCTGAAACTAAACTCGCCATTTGGAAAAATCGAGCGCCACCTTCTTTGGGAGAAGCTGGAAAACCCGCTCCCAACACTTCTGGTTTGCACTCCTGCCAGCGGATAAATCTCAGGGAAGTTTAAGCCTTTTTCTTAGGGCTCTTGGAATCGAACCAAGACAAGGGCCTTATGACACAGGTTTAGGTTGTTAAGCCTCAGACTAGTTCGACGAACGACATTTGTGACATTTAAGTAAGTAAGTAAGTTTAAAATAAAATAATTAAAATTCCTATTAATTAAAATTAAAAATAAATAAAAATAATTGAAAAACCTCACTAGGCTTGCACGCAGAAGGTCCCGGATTCGGTTCCCGGCAAGGTCGAAGTTTTCTCGACTCTGTGCTTGAAGTTCGGGGTGTACTCAGCCTTTTGAGGACAATTGAGTAGCTACTTTAGTCAAGTAGCGACCAGTGGCAGCATTACCAGTGTAAAAGGATTGATGATGAATGAGAATTGATAGTAAAGACTTTTTGTTTACCAAATAAGTTATTTAGACTCCATGGTTATAAAGTTATAATTCAATGTACATGGTGAACATAAATTCAAACAAAGGGCGAAGTTATTGCTTAGGGGAATCTCTTCCAGTTTTACAATTACAAGTAGATTTCTCCGTTATAAAGAACCAGACACCACTAGCTGGTTAGTGGTTACTAACCCCTCCTCCTCTCCTTCTATTATTAACTGCTTACTAACCCCTCATACTCTGTCATTCCACCCGTCACGGCATACGCTCCCGTAGGCGATGACGTCAAGCGTTTCTACGCATTTTGACGTGAAATCTGACTTCACAACTCTTTGAACTTTTTCATTAGAACGGCAATTAAAAATTGAATTTTCGACCTTTTAAAGTTACTTCGGAGTTTTGACCTCAGATTTGGATTTTTCACAACTTTTTACGTAGGAATCGACCTTTTATTAAAAATATTTTCCCATTTGCAACTGCTCCATTATCTCCACGAGGCTGAGTGCGTTCTGAAAAATCCAAAAGGACTGATCTCCCCAATCCCAACCTGAGCTCTTGTTAAGGCCCGTTCACACTTGTCGTGAGTTTCATCCGATTTTTTTTCCGAATGTCCTGTAGGTAATGTAATTTAAATAAGAGTGTTCCCACTACACGCGACATGATTTTTTTCGGACGACAAAAAGTGTTCTTCTATCACCCTCGTTTAAACTGAAAATAAATGCAATTTAAATGAGAGTGTTCCAATTACAACACGAAACGATTTTTTTTTTTTTTTTTTTCTCGGCTTTTTTACAAAAGTGAAAAAACCCAAGTAAGCGCAACTGATCTATTGAGTAGCTACTTTAGTCAAGTAGCGACCAGTGGCAGCATTACCAGTGTAAAAGGATTGATGATGAATGAGAATTGATAGTAAAGAAGGCACTTAGTAATGCTGTGATATCCACTAAAGTTGTGAAAAAGCTCTCTGCTTTACCCACAAAGATTCGTGATTTGATTTGAGTTCGAGGAAGGGAGGTACATAGGCAATGAAGAACCTTCTTATTACCAGACATCAGACGTTACGTATCTAATGATGAGCTGTTAGAAGTTGGAGTATCTACCCTTGAGTTTAAAAACCTTGACAGATCAAACATATCAGAACCTTAAGGTCTAAGGTTAAGCTACTTGCAAATAAATACATCAGGTACTTGGTACATTGGAAAATCTGTACAGCTGTTTGCAAATATGTACTTGTATTTAGTACATTTGAATATTTGTACATACTCTCAAAATGAAGTTTTTAATTTGCATCAATGTTATCCATGGCAAATCAAGTGTATTAAGGGCAGGTAAACATTAACATAGTAATGTAAATACAAAAGTAAGTAAGTACATAAATAAGTACTTAGCAAGTTTAGATATAGATTTAAGAGTTTACCAACTGAGAAAAATAAATATTTACAACAGATAGGTAGGTAGAAAGGTGTGTCCACACATAGTCGACCGGACGTCGATCGACGAGGTGAATCTATGTTGTCGAGGCAGTGTGGACGGTTCAGTCGACATCGATCGACGCGCGACGGCCGGGCGAATATGTATATGACTTGGATGTCATTCCAGGGAGAAGCAGCCAAAACGAACGGTCACGCTTCCGCCCCAGCCGCTGACCAAAACGGCGCCGTCACTAAACAGAACGGCTTCAGTAAACAATCCGACTATTATATTAACGGAGACGGTATCTCTCGGCCTGATCTGGTACAGCGGTCGGCCGCCAAAACCTCGCAGTAATCTCCAACCTTCAGCCTCCCGAGGTGAAAATCGTGTTTTATTATCAAACTTTTATCGTTCTCTATTTTACTTTTTGTTCCACTACTTCTCCAGGACTGTTTATCCTCCATTCCTCCATATTATAGAGAAATAGATTATTTTCAAATTAATGTGGGAAATGGACTACCTTGGGAATAGACTTGGGAAATTCACTATGATAAAGTTTAATAATAAAATACGACTATACAGTGTTGTCAAATAACCACCCTGGTACCACCCACAATAACCTGTTTTTGTTTAAAACTCCAAGGTCAGGGCTTATCAAGTCGGATTAACATGGGATAAATCCAGAATGGGACTTTACCTTACTTTAGTTCGATCCTGGAATATTAGCTCAATCTTGGATCGTTGATTTGGTAAACCCCTGACTTAAGACCAGTGTTTCTCAAACTTGGGTGTCGTGAGCCTCCGAGGGAGCCGTGAGACCAACAAGTTGAGAACCCCTGCTTTATATAATAGAAACTCCTCCCCTTTCTCTATCTCCACTTTTTTCTTCCTCTTATTTTAACATCTACCTAAATCTAATTTTCTTCTGTTTCTCTGCTTTTCCCAAGTTCAGTTCTTTCTGAGTGGTTCACTATTCTTCTGTGCTTCTAACACAATCGTTCTCTATTTTACTTTTTGTTCCACTACTTCTCCAGGACTGTTTATCCTCCATATTATAGAGAAAAAGATTATTTTCAAATTAATGTGGGAAATGGACTACCTTGGGAATAGACTTGGGAAATTCACTATGATAAAGTTTAATAATAAAATACGACTATATACAGTGTTGTCAAATAACCACCCTGGTACCACCCACAATAACCTGTTTTTGTTTAAAACTCCAACGTCAGGGCTTACCAAGTCGGATTAACATTGGATAAATCCAGAATGGGACTTTACCTTACTTTAGTTCGATCCTGGAATATTAGCTCAATCTTGGATTGTTGATTTGGTAAACCCCTGACTTAAGACCAGTGTTTCTCAAACTTGGGTGTCGTGAGCCTCCGAGGGGGCCGTGAGACCAACAAGTTGAGAACCCCTGCTTTTTATGATAGAAACTCCTCCCCTTTCTCTATCTCCACTTTTTTCTTCCTCTTGTTTTAACATCTAGGTACCTAAATCTAATTTTCTTCTGTTTCTCTGCTTTTCCCAAGTTCAGTTCTTTCTGAGTGGTTCACTATTCTTCTGTGCTTCTAACACCAATGTACAACATCTAAAACCATTTGGAAGGGATTGAATATCCGACAATTTCATTTCTTAGTTGAAAAAGCTGCCTCCTATATAACTCTTCTGCAATTGCTCAATTAGGAAAAAAAACTACATTATAGCAATATTTGAACCCTGCCTCGTCTTCTATGTTACCCCTTGTTACCCTATTATATGTACCTATTCTTGATATATCTGTCTTCATTAGGAGATAGACAAAACCCATAGTTCATAGAACATTCTTATTAGAAGTTATTTCAATACTTATCAATAGTTCACAATTGATTATTTGATAATGCCCATCAGTAGTTGCTATTCTGTTTCTTTATATTCCTCTTAAAGTGACCAGACTGTTTTCACCGAAAGGTGACGAGTTCTCGTTTAAAAAATGAAAAGTATTCATCTTTCCTTGGACGCAGTGTAGTCATTTGCAAACGAATTCTAGTATTTTGGTTTGAAACCGATGTTTTTACCATGATTTTTTTATTATTTTATGTATTTTTATTTGCTCATTTTGGTGAAATGGAAAATTATCATACAAAAAAAAGACCTTAAACTTAAGTCCATACAGTTGTGTAACACCCTATACCCTATATGAAGTCCCTGTAACCGAGTAGTCAACTCTTTAATCCGAAATTTGCGGGTTTAAATCCCAACCAACTGAATCGGTTTTTGTGTTCCACCGTCTTTTTTATGGTTACAGATGTGGTTTATAAGAAAATTCTGTTCTAAATTTAACTTAGAATTATTTTATGTATTTTTATTTGCTCATTTTGGTGAAATGGAAAATTATCTTACAAAAAAAGACCTTAAACTTAAGTCCATACAGTTGTGTAACACCCTATACCCTATATGAAGTCCCTGTAACCGAGTAGTCAACTCATTAATCCGAATTTTGCGGGTTTAAATCCCAACTGAATCGGTTTTTGTGTTCCACCGTCTTTTTTATGGTTACAGATGTGGTTTATAAGAAAATTCTGTTCTAAATTTAACTTAGATTAGACAATTTACCATTTGGGTTGGAACAACCATCCGAGGAACACTTTGCAATTTTTTGTTCTTACATATTATATTCATGTTCAAATGGGGTTCGATAGTTACATATATGTATTATAAAATGGGGTTTGTCTTTTTACCCATTTGCTTTTTACGTGTTTTTTTCTTTTAGGTAGGGTTTTTAATTGTGTAATATTTATTTTTAAATTCTTCAAAATAGGCTAATTATTTAGGCTAAAAATATTTTTTATTGTTAGTTGATTTTAATTTTTAGGTTTGTTCTAAATGAAATTTGTGATTTTATTGTTAATTATATATTATTTTTGTTTTTCTTTTGTTGTGTGTTGTAATAAGAGATGTTTGTATGTCCTGTTACTACTGATGGGGTTGTAACAGGAACATTTGTGTGCAATATGACCTCAGCCACTCAGCCTACCATTTTTGTAAATAATGAAATACTCTGCCAAACTTTTTTGTGTCCTCGTAAACTTTTGGGGACGTGGAAAGAAAAACTGTTTTTCCTTTGTTGTGTGTTGTAATAAGAGATGTTTGTATGTCCTGTTACTACTGATGGGATTGTAACAGGAACATTTGTGTGCAATATGACCTCAGCCTAGCATTTTTGTAAATAATGAAATACTCTGCCAAACTTTTTTGTGTCCTCGTAAACTTTTGGGGACGTGGAAAGAAAAACTGCGTTTTTAATGTTTGTAACAGGAACATTTGTGTGCAATATGACCTCAGCCTACCATTTTTGTAAATAATGAAATACTCTGCCAAACTTTTTTGTGTCCTCGTAAACTTTTGGGGACGTGGAAAGAAAAACTGCGTTTTTAACTCCACAAAATTAGAACTCCATTTTACTACACTAGCCGGCAAAATTAATCGGACACAGCGGACAACTGTCATTATACTCTCAAGCTAGTCTATTGGACACGTCCAATTCAATAGAAATGGAGGAAACACCGAGTGTCCTGTTAATTTTGCTGATAAGTGCTTTTAACAAAACGCTTATAAATCGGTCCGGTTATACTCTCAAGCTAGTCTATTGGACACATCCAATTCAATAGAAATGGAGGAAACACCGAGTGTCCTGTTAATTTTGCTGATATGTGCTTTTAACAAAACGCTTATAAATCGGTCCGCTAAAATATCAATTTTTAAACGGACCGAAATTACTTTCTTGTTCAGGTTCCCTGTTACAGAGAGGTGAAGAGAAAGTGTATTGAACTCTCTTATTATTTTACCAATAATGCGCTGTGTTTAACCAGAGGGTGTTCTTGTTGATTACAATAAAAATTGCCTTGTTATTTATCAGCGTTGAATATTTTTTACAATATTATATAATATTTATAATCAAAATGATTGTGTGTTGCCCAAAAAATAATATAGGATATTAGCGATTAAATATTTGGGTACTTGTTCGGTATTTCTATTCCTGCAAATTTCAAAGAACATTTCCGTTATAAGAATGGTAGTTTAATGGAGGGGTTTCGTTCATTAAAACTAACTTGATTTAAAAAGGAGTATGAAGTTTAAAGTAAGAGAAAATTCCCCGTTTTCTCCTTACTAGAAATGTTCACTGAAATTTTCACGAGTAAAAATACTGAATAAGTACCGATAAATTGATTTTATGTAGGAAAATATTGGAATATAGATCTAGTTGGTTGAAAAACAAAGGTTTTTTTTATACATATATGAAGAGTAAATTAAATTAATTTCAAGTGATATGTATACAAATTACCTACATATAGGAAACGTTGATTGGCCCGATTCCACAATCAGTTTTTGGCTTTTACTTTTTTTTGCTCGTATTTCATTGGTTGATTGCCGATTATTTGCGCTACTCAACCAATCACAGATGATATAATAATATTTATTTAAAGCAGTCGAAAATGACTGTGGAATGCGGCCGTGGAAAAAATTACATTAGTTTTAATTCAATATTATTTATTGCGTACATTTGACGAGTTTTATGGGAGCAATAGAAACTACACAAGATTAATTTTTGCTCGCAAATAATTGAACTCCAGGGTATAAATTTTATACTTGTATAATTTGTTTTCCCCATAAATTGTAGTCGAAAATGACTGTGGAATGCGGCTGTGGAAAAAATTACATTAGATTTAATTCAATATTATTTATTGCGTACATTTGACGAGTTTTATGGGAGCAATAGGAACTACACAAGATTAATTTTTGCTCGCAAATAATTGAACTCCAGGGTATAAATTTTATACTTGTATAATTTGTTTTCCCCATAAATTGTGCAATAGTTATCTGATACCACTTTTACTTGACTTACCAATTATTCCAACTGAATGCACCGCGGGTCCGGTTTTCCGTGAAATGCCGTGGACAATCTGTTTATACAATGTCCACGGAAAGATATTTTTCAATTTTACATTTCCCGTCCAGCCTTCTCACAGTTATATTATTCACGCGGAGATGTAGAATTCAAAAAATATCACACGCTTCACGGTTCAAAATGTTGATATATTTTCAGTTCTGATTTTCTATTCGTAAAATTTGTCTTTTGAGGTAAGATCTTAGGGAAATTAGAACTTTAAATATCGCCCTTAGCCCTGCAATAGAAGATTATGCTTGTGTTATTATTCAGTTTACACATCACACCGGAAAATTTTATTGATTCAAATTCCTGCGGTGTTTTGAAAAAATTTGATAGTCGAGATCTTTGTTTTTCGTTTCCTTGTCGATAGAAAAATGTACCTATTTATAAAGTTCTGAGAATAAAATAAAATATTTTTTATAAAATGATATTAGAGTTTTGGTTGTTCTGAGTTTTCTTTTCTTCTTGTGTCTTCCAGTTGTAAGATATTGGATTGCTTGTAATATTTTGTGTACATGTAATTATAAACAATAAAGAGTAAATAATAATAATAGAGGGAAATGCAACAACGGAGCTCTTGTCCCGAAATCTTAGACAGGACAGGATTGGAGAATGCCAGCCGTTCCGAGAACGAACCTTATGTTTAGGAAAAAGTTCGCCCCGGGCGGGAATTGAACCCGAGACCTAGCGCTTACAAGGCAGATGCGCTACATTTTAAGCTAGGCTGCAAGATGTTTGTTTATAACCAATTTACGTTAGCCGCTTAAAATGAATGGTGTCCTCAAAATAATAATAGAAATAAAACAAAAGGTTGGAAAATAAAATGAAATGGTTACTTTTTGTTTTATTAAAAATAAATAAATGACTTTGATAAAAAATTAAAAATAATAAAAAAGTAAATCAACAGCTAGAGCTTAGGGATTTATTTTGAAGAGGGGAAAAAAATGCAAATACAAATCTCTCCCCTGCATGTGCGTCTTTAAGTTTTCACTTATTAACATCTTGGCAAGATTCTTTGAACAGATAAATAAGGACTCAATGCAAAGTTGTTATAACTAGAGGTTTCCTAGTTTTCCATTATTGATGTTAAATTATACACCGAGTAGGTGATTAGTAACAAAATTATATGTAGCACTTTTTTGAGGGGGAGAGAGAGAACTGTAATTTTATTTATAACTTAAATTCCAGTATTCTGGAGTGGAATCATGTAGTGATTTTATCGACACCATAAGCTCTTTCAATATCATTCAAACACTAACATTACCATTTCATACACCACACAGGTTTATTATTATTTTCTTTTAATTGATCCAAAGGGCAAAGGTAAATTATAAATAGAAGCCTTTATCCTTACCAGACAGCAAGTGATAAATGGAGTCAAATTAACTTTTGAGGCTTTTTTTAAAAGGTTTGACAGAGGGAACTGTAACTGCTATGGTCTTATCGTCTCGAAATCGAAGAGAGAAGGAAGACAGGATAGGAGATAGCCGTTCCGAGAACGAACATTATCCCAAAATCCGCCCCGGGCGGGAATCAAACCCGCGGCCTAGCGCTTACAAGGCAGACGCACTACCAACTAAGCTAACTAGACTGGCACTTTTGAGGCTGTATTTATGCAAGACAAACATTTTTGATGACAATAAAACTGACAGATATTGAAATCTATTGAGGTTATTATCAATAGATTGGTGGAGCTTAGCACACGTTTGGGATCCTTGCTTGGTTCCTACACTTGAGTATTGAGGCAGGATATTATTTTTCTTTGCTCCCGCGTTTCAATTTTTCAATCCCATGGTCTGCAGGTGTATCAAATGGTAACTCTAGAATATTATACTGGCACTTTTGAGGCTGTATTGATGCAAGACAAACAATAAAACTGACAGATATTGAAATCTTTTGAGGTTAATATCAATAGATTCGTGGAGCTAAGCACACGTTTGGGACCCTTGCTTGGTTCCTACACTTGAGTATTGAAGCAGGATATTATTTTTCTTTGCTCCCGCGTTTCAATTTTTCAATCCCATGGTCTGCAGGTGTATCAAATGGTAACTCTAGAATATTATTGCAATTCTAACAAAATATACACAACCGAAATATTAAACTGTAAGACTAGGGTTATTTGATTAAAAGTAGATACTAGATTGTTTAAGTCTACAAATCAAAAATTAAGAAGGAAAAAGAAATTAATAAAAATGAATATGACGGAAAATGTGTCTTCACATCCTTTGTAAAAGGTTTGGTCTGACATCAATATTACAAATACTTTGATAACTCTACTTTCTTAGGACAATGAAGCTTGAAAACTTGCCTCTTATTTGGTAAGGGAAAGACATTTTCAACACCTCTTACAAACTAAAAGTTAGTATCACTCAAATCCTAATAATACGGGGAAAATGGAAAGATAAAAAAAAGTATGTATAAAAAAAACGCAACGAAAACACAAATAAAATAAATTATACGAAATTAAAATAAAAAAGGTTAAAAATCAAATAAAAAAACGCCTACCGGAAAAAAATATGGAATACAAATGGTCGGTTCCACAATAATACGGGGAAAATGGAAAGATAAAAAAAGTATGTATATAAAAAAAAAAAAACGCAACGAAAACAAAAATAAAATAAATACCTAATACGAAATTAAAATAAAAAAGGTTAAAAATCAAATAAAAAAACGCCTACCGGAAAAAAATATGGAATACAAATGGTCGGTTCCACAATCTGAGAATAAACTTAAAGTTAAGTTGAACTGATTCCTGATTTGCTAAATTTTAATTGAAAGTTCAAAAATCGAAATCAGATTGTTTAATTTAACCTAAACTTACGTTTAAACTTGGATTGTGGTCCCGGGCATAAAATGAATAAAATGGCCACACTTTCTTTAAGATAAAATATATAAAAGAGGGGAAAATGGCTAAGATTTGAATATGAATGGCTTCAAAACCAGTCTTGTAAGGGTTTTAAAGAACTTTCCACTGAATTGTTAAAATTAACATAAATTTTCTTTCTAGAGCAGAGGGGAAAATGGCTAAGATTTGAATTTGAATGGCTTCAAAACCAGTCTTGTAAGGGTTTTAAAGAACTTTCCACTGAATTGTTAAAATTAACATAAATTTTCTTTCTAGAGCAGTTAGAGCTATACAGACACACAAAATATCGTAATCAGGGTGCAAAGACAATAAGTGCTCAAAATGTATATCTACAAACAAACACACAAAACGACAAACAAAAAATCACATCTACACCTACTATAAGACGCCCTCGAAGAAATCTGGGGGAAAAGCATTCTACAAAGAAGAAAAAATCCTACAAAAAAGTTCAAGTACTGTCCCTGATAAATCTTTCCTCCACTTTTGGAGGAGCATTAGATTAGAATGGAGTCAATATACCTAATTCAACTAAATTGTGTGCGCTTTTATTACAAACAAAAATTGTCTTTTCAGTACCTATGTAGAAGTAAATAAAATTAATAAAACTTTGATGAAAAAAAAGGTTTTGTACAAAAGTATACGTGTAGAACAGACACAAATTCATAAGAACACAACACTAGCTAGAATATTGTGCACTAGTTTGGGAAGCATCCTTTTACTTTTAAACATTAATATCATAGCAAGAACAAGAAAAATAGATCTCTACAAAAAATGTCTTTTAAAATAATATGAAGAAAAGTCTTTTAAATGCGTTCTAAGTGAATCATGACCATGTCAAAGTCAGTTGAAAAACAATTCAAAAACTATTTCAGACCAATAAAAAGTCAAGGTTTTGTACAAAAGTATACGTGTAGAACAGACACAAATTCATAAGAACACAACACTAGCTAGAATATTGTGCACTAGTTTGGGAAGCATCCTTTTACTTTTAAACATAGCAAGAACAAGAAAAATAGATCTCTACAAAAAATGTCTTTTAATTAAAATAATATGAAGAAATGTCTTTTAAATGCGTTCTAAGTGAATCATGACCATGTCAAAGTCAGTTGAAAAACAATTCAAAAACTATTTCAGACCAATAAAAAGTCATTATTAATAGGTAGGTGGATAATAAATGAATGGGTGTCCAGTTCTAAATAAATTCTAAATGCAATAGTCAGTGTCCAATACTAATAATTAATAATTATGTATTCCGAACTACATAATTACATATTATAATCATTATTAATAGGTAGGTGGATAATAAATGAATGGGTGTCCGGTTCTAAATAAATTCTAAATGCAATAGTCAGTGTCCAATACTAATAATTAATAATTATGTATTCCGAACTACATAATTACATATTATAATTATTACAAAGTTTAGGAAAACATGGGTTATGGAATTAGAAGTTACTAGTGGTTGACCCGTCCTTTGTACGGGACCACCACACACACACAAATACACCCCCCACACACACCACACCCATCACACACATCCCGGCCTGATCTGGTACAGCGGTCGGCCGCCAAAACCTCGCAGTAATCTCCAACCTTCAGTCTCCCGAGGTGAAAATCGTGTTTTATTATCAAACTTTTATCGTTCTCCCTATTCTAGGATGTTGGAGATTGCCAGAGGCATTGATCTTGCACATTTTCAATTAATTTTGATTGAAATGTTTGTCTTGCAATCAATAATGTGGTGCTTTAGTTTATTAAACTATCAAAACAAAGTTATTAGCTGTTCTACTTTTACAGTCAAAATAAAGCACTCTACTTAATTATTATTAATATAGATATCTAACATTAATATTGTTGCATGGAATATCAGCTCCCATGGCGCTCTCGCCTTGCATGCGGGAGATTCGGGTTCGATTCCTAGCAGATTCAAAAAATTGGGGAAGGAACCTTAAGTCTCTCATTACAAAAACTGGTAATTAAAGGTACTTTTGTTGGTGGTTGCAGGAGGGGAGGAGAGTTCTAGTCGTCTCTCATTTTCTTATGATTTTGTTCTTTTGAACGTCACTAACCATCACAAAAGGCAAGTCTCCACCATCATTGATGTAAAATGTAATTAAATGCAATTATGTAACATAATTATCCCTATAGCATGCTTGTATGGTAAAGCTGCTTGCTTTTTTCTTCCACATTATTTCCTCCTTCATTTGATATGAAGTCTTACTAGTCCAGAACGCACGGGTTCGACTCCCGTTCTTGCGATGAAATTATTCCAGTTGAAATCGCTTATAACGATACCGGTTGTAACAAACAATCGGATATACTTTCTGCTCTGGGACCCCACATGAACAAATATCTCTGGTGGAAGAAATACCTGACCACTCTGCAACTGGTGAGTACTCCAACCCTGTAGTAGATTCTTCTACTAATCTACGCATACGCAAAAAGCCCACTTCAAGGTTTAGGTGTAGGGGCAAACACTACAAACTGCCCTAGATTGATTGATTGATAATATATGCTTTATTTTTAAAATTAAAATTTACATGTTTTAGTTCTTCCCCTAAGCTACGATCTAACTTTTAATGGGGGAATGTCATAGAGGATGGATTAGGCTTCTACGAGGCAATGAAAAGTCATGTGATGTAAACGTACACATTTGTTTTGAGGCTTGTGACATGCTTCTTTGCGCCTTTGACCAAGTTGTGACCTGCCTCGGTGGTGTAGTGATCAAGACGCTTGCCTGGTAAACAGGAGGGTGTGGGTTCAATCCCAGCCGAGGTATGGGATTTTATCCTCAGTATAATTTGAAAATTTGACCATATTAAGGAGGAGTTGCCTATTAATATTAGTTGCCTATTGTTGATGCTGGAGTAAAGGAACTTTTCAGTCCTATGCGAGCAGTATACATAAGCGTAAGCACTATTATTATTTCATACCTATTATTTCAGATCCAATTCGTTCTGATCATGGTGCACGCTTTCCAACTTCTGTTCATCGACTGCAACTTCCCCAAGGCGTTCGTCTGGTGGATTGGAAGTCATGCTGTTATGTTCTTCTTCCTCTTCAGAAACTTCTACAAGGAGCAGTACGTTAAACCCGTCAAGACTGCCAAGGTAAGACAATCCCCACTTGACCCAAACTTTAATACCGTCTTCTAAAGTATAGACTTGGTACAACATATCAAAATATCAGCCCTTTAGCTGAAACCATTCAAAGTTTTCATTTCTGATTGTTACCTAATCAGACATCCGGCATTAAGAGTAAAATATTGTCAGAGAAACAAAATTTTGCTTGAAACAGCTGTATATTGCCTTCAAAATAACCGATTTTTCCCCTTTTATACTTTGTGTGTACCCAATAAGTTATTTAGACTCTACGGTTATAAAATTATAATTCAATGTACCTACATAGTGAACACAAATACAAACAAAGAGCGAAGTTATTGCTTATAGGAATCTCTTCCAGTTTTACAATTAATTACAAGTAGATTTCTCCGTTATAAAGAACCACACACCACTAGCTGGTTAGTGGTTACTAACCCTCCCGTAGTAGATTCTTCTACTAATCTACGCATACACAACAAGCTGGGTCCGTCCCTCCGGGAATTATTTAGGCCGTAGTTTATTCGATCCTGATTAGAGAAAATCAGTACCTATGTACCTACTTAATTTGTTTAATATTCAGTTTATTATCATTCTTGATTTTACTTTCATGAAATGATTTAAAATCAAGACTAAAGCCCGTTCTCCCTTTATTCCCAATATAATGTTTAAGTCACCCATCCATTTATTGGCCTTCCTCGGCGTAGCTTAACACAGGTAACGCTAAAACAGGTCTTAAATTAACGACTGAAGTGTTATCTAAAACTTTCTCGCTTTGAGTTCATAGGTCGTCGCGACAAATTTCAAGATCAGAGCTCATTTGTGTGAGAAAATGTGAAAAAAAAAAACCCTGTAGTAGATTCTTCTACTAATCTACGCATACGCAAAAAGCCCACTTCAAGGTTTAGGTGTAGGGGCAAACACTACAAACTGCCCTAGATTGATTGATTGATAATATATGCTTTATTTTTAAAATTAAAATTTACATGTTTTAGTTCTTCCCCTAAGCTACGATCTAACTTTTAATGGGGGAATGTCATAGAGGATGGATTAGGCTTCTACGAGGCAATGAAAAGTCATGTGATGTAAACGTACACATTTGTTTTGAGGCTTGTGACATGCTTCTTTGCGCCTTTGACCAAGTTGTGACCTGCCTCGGTGGTGTAGTGATCAAGACGCTTGCCTGGTAAACAGGAGGGTGTGGGTTCAATCCCAGCCGAGGTATGGGATTTGGAAAATTTTATTGATTCAAATTCCTGCGGTGTTTTGAAAAAATTTGATAGTCGAGATCTTTGTTTTTCGTTTCCTTGTCGATAGAAAAATGTACCTATTTATAAAGTTCTGAGAATAAAATAAAATATTTTCGAAAATTTTATTGATTCAAATTCCTGCGGTGTTTTGAAAAAAATTGATAGTCGAGATCTTTGTTTTTCGTTTCCTTGTCGATAGAAAAATGTACCTATTTATAAAGTTCTGAGAATAAAATAAAATATTTTTTATAAAATGATATTAGAGTTTTGGTTGTTCTGAGTTTTCTTTTCTTCTTGTGTCTTCCAGTTGTAAGATATTGGATTGCTTGTAATATTTTGTGTACATGTAATTATAAACAATAAAGAGTAAATAATAATAATAGAGGGAAATGCAACAACGGAGCTCTTGTCCCGAAATCTTAGACAGGACAGGATTGGAGAATGCCAGCCGTTCCGAGAACGAACCTTATGTTTAGGAAAAAGTTCGCCCCGGGCGGGAATTGAACCCGAGACCTAGCGCTTACAAGGCAGATGCGCTACATTTTAAGCTAGGCTGCAAGATGTTTGTTTATAACCAATTTACGTTAGCCGCTTAAAATGAATGGTGTCCTCAAAATAATAATAGAAATAAAACAAAAGGTTGGAAAATAAAATGAAATGGTTACTTTTTGGCTGGTAGATCTTTGTTTATAACCAATTTACGTTTGCCGCTTAAAATGAATGGTGTCCTCAAAATAATAATAGAAATAAAACAAAAGGTTGGAAAATAAAATGAAATGGTTACTTTTTGTTTTATTAAAAATAAATAAATGACTTTGATAAAAAATTAAAAATAATAAAAAAGTAAATCAACAGCTAGAGCTTAGGGATTTATTGTGAAGAGGAAAAAAAATGCAAATACAAATCTCTCCCCTTCATGTGCGTCTTTAAGTTTTCACTTACTAACATCTTGGCAAGATTCTTTAAACAGATAAATAAGGACTCAATGCAAAGTTGTTATAACTAGAGGTTTCCTAGTTTTCCATTATTGATGTTAAATTATACACCGAGTAGGTGATTAGTATCAAAATTATATGTAGGACTTTTTTTAGGGGGGAGAGAGAGAACTGTAATTTTATTTATAACTGTAAATTCCAGTATTCTGGAGTGGAATCATATAGTGATTTTATCGACACCATAAGCTCTTTCAATATTATTCAAACACTAACATTACCATTTCATACACCACACAGGTTTATTATTATTTTCAATTGATCCAAAGGGCAAAGGTAAATTATGAATGGAAGCCTTGGAAGCCTTTATCCTTGCCAGACAGCAAGTGATAAATGGAGTCAAATTAACTTTTGAGGCTTTTTTTAAGAGGTTTGACAGAGGGAACTGAACTGCTATGGTCTTATCGTCCCGAAATCGAAGAGAGAAGGTAGACAGGATAGGAGAAAGCCAGCCGTTCCGAGAACGAACATTATCCCATCAGGATAAAATCCGCCCCGGGCGGGAATCGAACCCGCGGCCTTAGCGCTTACAAGGCAGACGCACTACCAACTAAGCTAACTAGATACTTAATTTAATAATCCCTATACTTAACGGTCAAACTTTCTTGACTTGGCGGGGCGGAGCGCTACCACGGTTAGCTTTGTTGGTAGTGCGACTAGTGCGTCTGCCTTGTAAGCGCTAGGCCGTGGGTTCGATTCCCGCCCGGGGCGGATTTTATCCTGATGGGATAATGTTCGTTCTCGGAACGGCTGGCTTTCTCCTATCCTGTCTTCCTTCTCTCTTCGATTTCGGGACGATAAGACCATAGCAGTTACAGTTCCCTCTGTCAAACCTCTTAAAAAAAAAAAAACCTACGTCAATAGTTTGAAGAGACGCCCGGCATAAATCAACACGGAACAGAGTTTTGATGTTTTACTGATTTTTTTTTTTTTTTTTTTTTTTTTTTTTTTTTTTTATTTTATGTTAAAATTTTTTTTCAGTTAGAGCTATACAGACACACAAAATATCGTAATCAGGGTGCAAAGACAATAAGTGCTCAAAATGTATATCTACAAACAAACACACAAAACGACAAACAAAAAATCACATCTACACCTACTATAAGACGCCCTCGAAGAAATCTGGGGGAAAAGCATTCTACAAAGAAGAAAAAATCCTACAAAAAAGTTCAAGTACTGTCCCTGATAAATCTTTCCTCCACTTTTGGAGGAGCATTAGATTAGAATGGAGTCAATATACCTAATTCAACTAAATTGTGTGCGCTTTTATTACAAACAAAAATTGTCTTTTCAGTACCTATGTAGAAGTAAATAAAATTAATAAAACTTTGCTGAAAAAAAAAAAGGTTTTGTACAAAAGTATAAGTGTAGAACAGACACAAATTCACAAGAACACAACCCTAGCTAGAATATTGTGCACTAGTTTGGGAAGCATCCTTTTACTTTTAAACATTAATATCATAGCAAGAACAAGAAAAATAGATCTCTACAAAAAATGTCTTTTAATTAAAATAATATGAAGAAATGTCTTTTAAATGCGTTCTAAGTGAATCATGACCATGTCAAAGTCAGTTGAAAAACAATTCAAAAACTATTTCAGACCAATAAAAAGTCATTATTAATAGGTAGGTGGATAATAAATGAATGGGTGTCCAGTTCTAAATAAATTCTAAATGCAATAGTCAGTGTCCAATACTAATAATTAATAATTATGTATTCCGAACTACATAATTACATATTATAAATTATAATTATTACAAAGTTTAGGAAAACATGGGTTATGGAATTAGAAGTTATATTGCGAAGCATTTCAATAAGGAAGAAAACATTGAAAATGGAAACAAGTTCATAGTTGAGAATATCATAGGCACTACACCCTATCAAACTTTATTCAATTTTATTAGGTTTATCTATGTACTTAAGCTTATACTATAACAAGTGGTTGACCCGTCCTTTGTACGGGACCACCACACACACATCACACACACGAACATTTCAATAAGGAAGAAAACATTGAAAATGGAAACAAGTTCATAGTTGAGAATATCATAGGCACTACACCCTATCAAACTTTATTCAATTTTATTAGGTTTATCTATGTACTTAAGCTTATACTATAACAAGTGGTTGACCCGTCCTTTGTACGGGACCACCACACACACCACACCCATCACACACCCCCCGCACACACATAACACACACCACACCCATCACACACACCACACCCATCACACGCACCACACCCATCACACATACACCACACCCATCACACATACACCACACCCATCACACACACACACACACACACACACCACAAACACACACACACACGGTCGCGCTACGCGCTCCCTGACATGTCCCACAGTGCATCATAATAGGCATAACTTTGAACCGCCGCCATTTTGAATTAGGATGGAATGTGAAAATTTCAAGTAGCCTATGTCACCCGGAGTACTTTTCTTAACAACCACAAATCACACACACACATCACACACACACATCACACACACCACACCCATCACACATACACCACACCCATCACACATACACCACACCCATCACACACACACCCACCACAAACACACACACACGGTCGCGCTACGCGCTCCCTGACATGTCCCACAGTGCATCATAATAGGCATAACTTTGAACCGCCGCCATTTTGAATTAGGATGGAATGTGAAAATTTCAAGTAGCCTATGTCACCCGGAGTACTTTTCTTAACAACCACAAAAAATTTCATCAAAATCGGTCAAGCCATTTTCTCGTGAAGAGAGGACAACCAAAGGTCTATTTAGCGTAACACACAGACATACACACACACATACTGACAGACACTCAGACAGACAGAATTTTTTCTAATGTGGTTTTTGGAATCGTGGATGCATAAGGAGTAAGAATAACTAAAAATTTCACGATTCTAAGCAATGTACAGACGACAGACATACACACACACACATACTGACAGACACTCAGACAGACGGAATTTTTTCTAATGTGGTTTTTGGAATCGTGGATGCATAAGGAGTAAGAATAACTAAAAATTTCACGATTCTAAGCAATGTACAGACAAATCTACAACTTTATTTATACTATATATGTCAGGGAGCGCGTAGCGCGACCGTGTGTGTGTAGTGGATGTGTGTGTGTGTGGTGGGTGTGTGTGTGATGGGTGTGGTGTGTGTGTGATGGGTGTGGTGTGTGTGTGATGGGTGTGGTGTGTAGTGTGGGTGATGTGTGTGGTGTGGTGTGTATGGGTGTGTGTGATGAGTGTGGTGTGTGTGATGGGTGTGGTGTGTAGTGTGGGTGATGTGTGTGTGGTGGTCCCATACAAAGGACGGGTCAACCTCTAGTATAGAATAAAATAATATTTGATTGAATTGCTAAATTATATTTGTACAGTGATTAAAAAGAAGTAATTGTCTTTAATTAAATTTATAATGAAACCATTATTTTTAGCAACTATTCCTCCGAAAAATGTCTTTTTAATGTCTTTTTTAATAATAATTTGAGAACCTACGTCCGATTAAATGTAAGGCACTTGAGCAAATGGCAAACACAGATTAAATTTATAATGAAACCATTATTATTAGCTACTATTTCTCCGAAAAAATGTCTTTTTAATGTCTTTTTTAATAATAATTTGAGAACCTACGTCCGATTAAATGTAAGGCACTTGAGCAAATGGCAAACACATAATATTATTATACAGGACGGAATGGGTTAAAAATGTAGCACTAACTTACTACAAATATTGATTAAATGATTGCTTTTAATGACTATTTATTTGGATAAATAAACGCCCATTGAAAGAAAAACGGTAAAACATTTTTTTACAACATTCGTTCTATGGAATTCTGACAATTTATTACTCTTCACTTCATATAAGAGTACATTATACTCTTTTAAACATAGTCAATACACGTAAATATCTACTTGGAAAATGCAATATTGAAATAGCAATAATAACAAAGGGAGACCAATTACTCCTTGAAAATAAAACTAAGTATCATTATGATCATTTCCAATTAATAAAAAATTCAAGGCACTTCAATATATCCACCTCAAATATTGTTAAAATCACAACAATTTGTCAGTTTCATTTGTTTGATACAATGTTAACATAGATTACTGAATGAAATGCTTTTCTTTTTAAAATAATACGTTAAAAAGGCACTTAATATTTGTTACAAATAAAATTTCTTACTACTTCATACCACGCTAATTATGTCACTAAATAACAAAAGAGTTAAAAATAAAATTAAAGGCACAAATTTATTATTCAATTCGTTAAAGAATTTTAAAAAATAACTTCATTGCAAGCACAAGTCAACGTTATTTAGAAATGTTAATATTTCTCAATCCCTCTCTTTCTGTAAAAAGTTGGAATCCAAATGATGAGTCTTGGAAATTTGAAATTGTATAAGATTTGGAGCAAAAAAAACTAATAAACTCCAAATTCTGATGTTAAAAGGAAGTCTATTTCTAAAAAGGGAATTTTAATATGCATCGGAGAACGGGAATAAACAATTTGTCAGTTTCATTTGTTTGATACATTACTGAATGAAATGCTTTTCTTTTTAAAATAAAACGTTAAAAAGGCACTTAATATTTGTTACAAATAAAATTTCTTACTACTTCATACCACGCTAATTATGTCACTAAATGATAAAAGAGTTAAAAATAAAATTAAAGGCACAAATTTATTATTCAATTCGTTAAAGAATTTTAAAAAATAACTTAATTGCAAGCACAAGTCAACGTTATTCAGAAATGTTAATATTTCTCAATCCCTCTCATTCTGTAAAAAGTTGGAATCCAAATGATGAGTCTTGGAAATTTGAAATTGTATAAGATTTGGAGCAAAAAAAAACTAATAAACTCCAAATTCTGATGTTAAAAGGAAGTCTATTTCTAAAAAGGGAATTTTAATATGCATCGGAGAACGGGAATTTAAAAAGTCCATCAGACAGCGATCCCGAAATTCCACAGTAGTGCCACACCATTAGTGCTTCTTTAGATAGAAGATTGTTGGGCCAGGCAAAACAGGGAAAAAATTGTTAAATCAGGCCTATACAGGTAGACGGGTAGGGTGGGGCGGGAAAAGTCTGTTGGACCAGTTAAACAGACCAATAATATGTCAGTTAGGCCGGGCACACAGACCAATAAATTTGTCAAGTTAGGCCAGGAAAACAATTATCAGGCCGGCCATAAACTTCAATACAAGATGGGTCAACTGTTAGGCCAGGCAGAGTCGCCGCACGCCACACTGACAGCAAAACTTGGCCGTGGTGAGAGGATACTGGGTGCCACACTCGTGACAGAACTTGCTCAGCTTCGTGCCACCTCGGTTGGGATCGGATTGGTTCGGGAATGAAGATTCGGAGCCACTGCTGGAACTCGTGTGATCCGTGGCTTGAGATTTCCGATTCAAACTAGAGGAGAGAAATATGACAGTGTGAATGAAAAATGTAGGTATACTCAACTCATGGAACATGGAGCCAGACTTAACTCATGGGAAAATAAATATATCCATACAAAAAGATCAAGGGACAGTGATGTTTTAAATACCGAAATTACTCTCCATAGATGTTTTAAATACCTAAATTACTCTCCATAGATGTTTTAAATACCGAAATTACTCTCCATAGATGTTTTAAATACCGAAATTACTCTCCATAGATGTTTTAAATACCGAAATTACTCTCCATAGATGTTTTAAATACCGAAATTACCCTCCATATATGTTTCAAATACCTAAATTACTCTCCATAGATATTTTAAATACCTAAATTACTCTCCATAGGCCACCAGCACTTCTATTCAATTCTCCTGTCAGTACTATTGAAAGTATTTCTATCAATAGGTCCGCACACTACTGATATTTTTACAGTATTGATAAAACTATTGATAGTGTGCTGGCGGTATTAGGGTGGTGTTAATGAACGTTTCAGGAGTATTGATGTAAAGGCTAGTTTTCCTATTCTTATGCATATACAATATTATACAGGGTGAACACGAAAAACGTTACCAAAAATGACCTCAGGAATCTACCCTAAGCTTTTGGTAACGTTTTTCGTGTTCACTCATAGATGTTTTAAATACCTAGATTAGTCTCCATAGGCCACCAGCACTTCTATTCAATTCTCCTGTCAATACCATTGAAAGTATTTCTATCGATAGGTCCGCACACTACTGATATTTTTACAGTATTGATAGTGTGCTGGCGGTATTACGGTGGTGTTAATGAACGTTTCAGGAGTATTGATGTAAAGGCTAGTTTTCCTATTCTTATGCATATAGAATATTATACAGGGTGAACACGAAAAACGTTACCAAAAATGACCTCAGGAATCTACCCTAAGCTTTTGGTAACGTTTTTCGTGTTCACCCTGTAGAACCCCATCTCACCTGTTATAGGCGGAATCCCCAGCCGCTTTATTTCCCACACCACTGCCGGGCTGCGGTCCAAACAATACACTATCTTCCTGCAATGTCGAGTTAGCATATGGACTGGAATAGAGGGAAGAGGAAAGGTCAAAGATTTTTTCAAATTCTGACACTGACTCGAGAAGTTCCTGCTCGACCATATCCAGAGACTTTTCATCCGCGAGCGTCGGCACTGACCCGTTCCTATCCCCTAACGTCGTTACAGAACCGTTTCTATTCACGTCTAGTTTGGGTAACGTAGGGGTTTCATCGAGACTTTGTTTACCACGCGGTTTATGTCGTGCTGGATGTCGCATACCGGAAGGTTCAAACAGGGAAGTAGAGCGACGTAGAGGCTCTAAACTACCGCCTGACCTAATACCCCGCCCCTGTGGTTCCTCCCCACTGGAAACTCTACTCCTACCTCCCCGGGTATGAAGCTCTTCCCCACTAGACAAGCTGAGGGTACTCGAGTTAGAATTCCGGTTAATATTCCTATTGGAACCGGAACTATCCCTATTAGAGCTATTACTTCTCCTATCCACCCCGTTATTATCCCGGGACACCACAGGCTCTTTTAAGTGCGTCACCCTGACCCCTTCTAAACCGAATTTAGGGCGGTCGGTTTTAACAATTAGGTAGATTTAATTTCAAAATGTATATCTCAAGGCCCATTCCCACTTGTCGTCAATTTCATCCGATTTCCTTGGTTCCTTCGCTATCAAAATCACCCTGTCTTCCACGATTAGTCTACTAAAGGAAGTGAAAATAAAGATCCATTATGACTTACCTAGAGTTTATCAGATCCTTCTTGATCTTCATACTGGCAGGCAAGGCGTGCAGTGTCTGGCGTATAGTAGGTGTCTCCAGCGCCTGATTATTAGCCGGTTTAGGGGCCAGGGGTTGCTTAGGTGTACTCTGAGCGGGGACAGGGGTCACTTTACTCCCCGTAGTTATAGAGGAAGAGGTGTGCTGTTTGGAAGGTCGCCGCTGGCTGGATCGGAAGCTCGATGTTTTGGTACCGCGTAAGAAGTTTGAGGAAGTAGGGGTCGCCTTGTGATCGTTTTCCTTTGTGTTACTTAGCGAGTCTGGAAGGGTACAAAAAACTTTAAGTTGTGCTTTATTCAAAAGAATAGGTCGCATTATACTGACAATAAGAATAAAATAGGTACATAAAGAAAGCAAACAATTATTTTGAAAATACTGGATTTTTATTAACTCAAGTTGGACTAACCAATGGACATTTACAAACTTACCAAATGGACAAATTAATATTCGACGACTTAAAACTTGGACCCTTCCTCATTTGATGTTTCGGTCAATATAGTCAACTAGTCAAAAAGGAAACTTACTTTGCTTGACAAGGGCAGGCTTGGATTCAGTCCTATTCACTGTAGGTAGGGTAGGGGCACCAGGGCCGGTACTATTAGACCCAGGGCTGGGCTCGCGTTTACTAGGTGGTAAATATTTCTCCCTCGTTATGGAACGTCTTGATTTTATACAGGGTGCCCGGTACTGGAAAAACATTATTATAAAGGTTTTTAAACTTATTAATAAATAGTAAACGTGTAGTGCATAAGGCAACTTTAATTAGAGATTTTTCATTATTTTCTTGAATCAATAATTTCCTTTATATCCAGAGACGGTATCCATTATAAAAGGTTAGCTAATGTACCGGACTGTGTAGGCCACGCCTCGACAGAATAATGAAGGTGAATCAAGATTAATGAAGGAGCTAAGTCCTCACAAAGGAATATAACGCCAGATGATAAATCTACAAATCATTTAAAATCTTCTACCAAAAAAAGTCTCACCTTAATCCTAGCCTCCCCGACGCGTTACTATTCCTATTGGAACCGGAACTATCCCTATTAGAGCTATTACTTCTCCTATCCACCCCGTTATTATCCCGGGACACCACAGGCTCTTTCGCACCACACCGCGCGATATCCGGCAGAAACCCGGCCGATGAGTTTTTCCGCGATGAAATAACCTGAGAACAATCCGAACACACGGAACTCTTTCTAGACGAAGACTGGGACAGTCTGGCCATGAGTTCCTCATGTGTGAAATCCTCGAGCGAGTTCTTACGTCCAAGTATCGACTCTAACGAAGCGTTAGGCGCGGATCGCAATTGATCGAAAGGGGAAGCGCATTTGACCGTCTGGCCGTTACCATCGGGCGGGCATAGTGAGGCGGATTTTCTACCTGGCGCGTCAGAATGATGAGAAATATCGGAGAGATTATCTACGGAACGATCATGTGTGTTTCGCGAGCCAGGACGAGAGCCTGGTCTTTCAAGTAGATCGGGTGAACACAAGGTGCTACGCTTGGACCCTGAGGATTCTGACCCTAGGGCGGCAGGGGACACGGTGTTCTGATCAAAGTTAACAATTACACGCGCCAGACCCGGGTCCCCAGGGGTAGTGACAGATTTGCTTCGCATAATATATTCCCCAGGACCCCCGGACCCTGGGGTTGCGGCAGGATAGTCTACGGATTTTGTTCGCGTTGTTTTCACCGGAGAACGAACGTTTCCATTGCACTGATCTAGAAGTTTATCAATGGAGGTGTTGGATTCGTTGAGGAAATTTTCCAGCGACACGATAGATTGGTCGAGCGAGTTTTGGGACCCGGATTTGCTCAGGAAGGAATCCATGGAACAGTTGGATTTGTTTTGGGAGCTATCCGGGTCCTCGGCGGGAGGGGGAGGGGGATTGATTGTATCGTAATAGGGAAGGGGAAGGGCTTTGAGGAAAATAGGTTTGTGATAGGAAGGCTCGATCTTTTCCGTTTTAAGACTGAAGCTGAGCAGCTCCTTCATTTGCTGTTCGGCCGAGGCGAACGGGTCGTACTTTTCCTCCCTGGACAAAATAAAACAAAACACGGGATCAAATAAATAAAGCAGAACATGAAATAACAAAAAGTGGGTGTAAAATCTGGCCTGAAAACTAACCTTATGTGATCTTTTTGGCTGCTGTTGAGCTTTCCAAAACCTTTAAAAACGGGAAAAGATCGGAAGCTCGATGTTTTGGTACCGCGTACGAAGTTTGAGGAAGTAGGGGTCGCCTTGTGATCGTTTTCCTTTGTGTTACTTAGCGAGTCTGGAAGGGTACAAATAACTTTAAGTTGTGCTTTATTCAAAAGAATAGGTCGCATTATACTGACAATAAGAATAAAATAGGTACATAAAAAAAGCAAACAATTATTTTGAAAATACTGGATTTTTATTAACTCAAGTTGGACTAACCCATGGACATTTACAAACTTACCAAATGGACAAATTAATATTCGACGACTTAAAACTTGGACCCTTCCTCATTTGATGTTTCGGTCAATAAAACGGGAAATCTTCCATTGGCTTTGGTCCCATTCACTTTTTCACACAGACTGTCTCCAGCCGATTGAACATTAGTAGGCGAAATGCCAGGCAGTGTTGTTTTCTTCAACATATCACCTAAGTAATGTTTTGCCGTGTACAAAGTTTTGGCTTTGGGGATTCTCGAGTTGGCTTTCTTCTTTAACGAATTGACAAGAGGGGGTAACGTTACTGCGTTGTTTCCTCGATTGGACTTCACCTCGGCAGGTTTATGTTTGATAGTGGGGAGTTTAAGCGGTGGATTATCAAACGTGCCCACTTTATTCTCTTTCAACTTAGCAGGTTCAGTGTTATGTAGGCGAGGGAAGAGGTTCATTTTGTCCAAATGTTCCTGATGAGCAGTTTTCAAACTTTCCAATGTTTTGTTTTCATTTTCTGCCTCCGAATCGACAAGCCTCCCCAAAGTAGACAGATTTTCCACACCAATAGTCGTCGGTATTTCCAACACTCTTTCAGTGACTACTTCACCCTCTCCGTTCACATTGTCGTCAAGTTTCAATAAGTTAATACTTTTCCTAGTGTTTCTCAAAGGAAGGAGTCTCTCAGACTGCTTACTACTGTCACGAGGAGGCGAAGCAACAGAGTATAAACCTTTTTCGGTATCACTGCAGAATTTGGGGCTTAGTTGATTTTGTCTACTGTTCAAAGGGGCCTTATTACCATTGGTATTAGGATTGTTCCTTTCTTTCACAGAATTTCGACTTCCATGGATACTAGCGACATTATTGTTGATGTCAGGACACTGTTGATTCTGACTACCCTTCCTAGTGTTTCTCAAAGGGAGGAGTCTCTCAGACTGCTTGCTACTGTCACGAGGAGGCGAAGCAACAGAGTATAAAGCTTTTTCGGTATCACTGCCGAATTTGGGGCTTAGTTGATTTTGTCTACTGTTCAAAGGGGCCTTATTACCATTGGTATTTGGAGGTGGTTGATTTATTTTGTCAATGATGGCCCGATTGTTCTTTTCTTTCACAGAATTTCGACTTCCATGGATACTAGCGACATTATTGTTGATGTCAGGACACTGTTGATTCTGACTACCATGAACATCGAGGAGTCTCTCAGACTGCTTGCTACTGTCACGAGGAGGCGAAGCAACAGAGTATAAACCTTTTTCGGTATCACTGCCGAATTTGGGGCTTAGTTGATTTTGTCTACTGTTCAAAGGGGCCTTATTACCATTGGTATTAGGAGGTGGTTGATTTATTTTGTCAATGATAGCCCGATTGTTCCTTTCTTTCACAGAATTTCGACTTCCATGGATACTAGCGACATTATTGTTGATGTCAGGACACTGTTGATTCTGACTCTTATTACCATTGATATTAGGAGGTGGTTGATTTATTTTGTCAATAATGGCCCGATTGTTCCTTTCTTTCACAGAATTTCGACTTCCATGGATACTAGCGACATTATTGTTGATGTCAGGACACTGTTGATTCTGACTGTATAAGATTTGGAGCAAAAAAAAACTAATAAACTCCAAATTCTGATGTTAAAAGGAAGTCTATTTCTAAAAAGGGAATTTTAATATGCATCGGAGAACGGGAATTTAAAAAGTCCATCAGATAGCGATCCCGAAATTCCACAGTAGTGCCACACCATTAGTGCTTCTTTAGATAGAAGATTGTTGGGCCAGGCAAAACAGGGAAAAAATTGTTAAATCAGGCCTATACAGGTAGACGGGTAGGGTGGGGCGGGAAAAGTCTGTTGGACCAGTTAAACAGACCAATAATATGTCAGTTAGGGACTCTCGTAGCTATCTCAGATTTTTCAGTATTTCTGTGATTCTGTGTAAACGTTCAAGTACCTTTAGTGCCTTTATTAGACGTCGGCTTAGGGCCTTTTGTTCTTTATCTCTGAAAGGAAAACATTTTCCTTCCAGGTCATTCAAGTCTGAACAAACTTCTGACGACGCCGTTCGATTATGAGGAAGAAATGAGTAATGACTCATCTCGTTTGACAAATTTATTGGCCTGTGTGCCCGGCCTAACTGATATATTATTGGTCTGTTTAACTGGTCCAACAGACTTTTCCCGCCCCACCCTACCCGTCTACCTGTATAGGCCTGATTTAACAATTTTTTCTTGACAAATTTATTGGTCTGTGTGCCCGGCCTAACTGACATATTATTGGTCTGTTTAACTGGTCCAACAGACTTTTCCCGCCCCACCCTACCCGTCTACCTGTATAGGCCTGATTTAACAATTTTTTTATAAATCACACATTAAAAACATAGGAAGTGATGCTTCCTCTAGTGACAGTGGTTTTGGGAGTTGTGATCTGGTTTCAAATAGACTTTATGCGAGGGATGTGTTTGATATAGGAACCAAGTCAGTGGGTGTCGATAATCAAATGGAATTGACTCAAAACCGACCTACTACAATTACGAATCAAATCATTAAAGATTTGGAAATACTAAAGCCTTCTAATGATGTGGGATCAACGAATTATGAAAATAATGAGAGACCTAACAAGAAAAGTACATCAAATGTAATTCTGAACGTCAAAGTTGAAATGAGAAGGCTTTAGTATTTCCAAATCTTTAATGATTTGATTCGTAATTGTAGTAGGTCGGTTTTGAGTAAATTCCATTTGATTATCGACACCCACTGACATGGTTCCTATATCAAACACATCCCTCGCATAAAGTCTATTTGAAACCAGATCACAACTCCCAAAACCACTGTCACTAGAGGAAGCATCACTTCCTATGTTTCTAATGTGTGATTTATCCAGAGGATTTCTACGAGATGAGTCATTACTCATTTCTTCCTCATAATCGAACGGCGTCGTCAGAAGTTTGTTCAGACTTGAATGACCTATTCATTTCTTCCTCATAATCGAACGGCGTCGTCAGAAGTTTGTTCAGACTTGAATGACCTGGAAGGAAAATGTAGTTTTCCTTTCAGAGATAAAGAACAAAAGGCCCTAAGCCGACGTCTAATAAAGGCACTAAAGGTACTTGAACGTTTACACAGAAATACGTTCATTTCTTCCTCATAATCGAACGGCGTCGTCAGAAGTTTGTTCAGACTTGAATGACCTGGAAGGAAAATGTCGTTTTCCTTTCAGAGATAAAGAACAAAAGGCCCTAAGCCGACATCTAATAAAGGCACTAAAGGTACTTGAACGTTTACACAGAAATACTGAAAAGTCTGAGATAGCTACGAGAGTCCTAGGTTTCATCATCCTAAGGACTCTTTTGGAGCTGCTGCTTTTGAAAAAGGGTCTACTGCCTTGGAATTTTAAAACTAGTGCTTCTCTTTCCAGCGGTAGAATTTTTAATTTCACTTTTGAAGTATTTGTATTAATTATAAGTTCTGAAACAAAAGCGGGGTTTAATTCCAAACATGGGCTGGGATGGTTTCATGATCCTAAGGACTATTTTGGAGCTGCTGCTTTTGAAAAAGGGTCTACTGCCTTGGAATTTTAAAACTAGTGCTTCTCTTTCCAGCGGAAGAATTTTTAATTTCACTTTTGAAGTATTTGTATTAATTATAAGTTCTGAAACAAAAGCGGGGTTTAATTCCAAACATGGGCTGGGATTCGAACCCGTGCACTATTAATTAACGTTCTTTAATGTAACACCGCAACAAGGTTTCAAGTTTATCTACCTCTCAGGTTTCTGATCTCGTTAGAACATACTATTTCTTGTCTCGGAGTGAGATTCATCTCGGGGCTTTCATGTCTTGGAGTATTAAGATCTATCAAATCCATATCATCGTTCATAAGATCACACAGTGCCCTTTGTAATACATCCCCACTTTCAATATTGGATCCCAGGTCTTTAGAATTCTCAGCTACATTTTCACTTCCAATATAGGAGCTCATGGCTTCAGTGATGTTGGATTGGTTAGCTATCATACAATCGCTCAGGTGGGGTTGCGTTTTATTCGACATTGTCAAGTCATCTCTAAAGAATGTTATAAATATGGTCAGCTACATTTTCACTTCCAATATAGGAGCTCATGGCTTCAGTGATGTCGGATTGGTTAGCTATCATACAATCGCTCAGGTGGGGTTGCGTTTTATTCGACATTGTCAAGTCATCTCTAAAGAATGTTATAAATATGCAAGAAAGAAGGTCATCATTCAAGTGAGAAATCACTTACGGCTTTTGATACAGAATAGTGAAATAGGAAACCATTGGAAAAGAAATGATGAAGACAAAAGACTATTGAAAATAAGTAAATTCCTGCTCAAATAAAGTCCACATGGAAAAAAAGTGCGTCACCCTGACCCCTTCTAAACCGAATTTAGGGCGGTCGGTATTAACAATTAGGTAGATTTAATTTCAAAATGTATATCTCAAGGCCCGTTCCCACTTGTCGTTCCTTCACTATCAAAATCACCCTGTCTTCCACGATTAGTCAACTAAAGGAAGTGAAAATAAGGATTCATTATGACTTACCTAGAGTTTATCAGATCCTTCTTGATCTTCATACTGGCAGGCAAGGCGTGCAGTGTCTGGCGTATAGTAGGTGTCGGTTTTAAATACCTAAATTACTCTCCACAGATGTTTTAAATACCTAAATTACTCTCCATAGATGTTTTAAATACCTAAATTACTCTCCATAGATGTTTTAAATACCTAAATTACTCTCCATAGATGTTTTAAATACCGAAATCACTCTCCATAGATGTTTTAAATACCGAAATTACTCTCCATAGATGTTTTAAATACCTAAATTACTCTCCATAGATGTTTTAAATACCGCAACTCGATTATACAGGGTTCTCGAAAAGCTGGTTCCCTTATCTGTTCCCCAAACCCCGCTCTTTTGGTAAAAGAAAATTTTGTAAAACCTGGTAGGTACTGTAGGTAGGTTTGAATTTGAACTCTAATTTTGGCCCTGACTATTGGGCCGGCCACTATCAGGTAGACCTGACAGGTCCGCCTGTCACTTCATACCTGATAACTGCCTGATACCTGATGAGCACACACACTGTCAGGTGGAACTGATTGAATTTCCATCAGTTATCAGGTATGTATCTTTCAGGTCGCCCGATTGCTGCCACACACTATCAGGAAGACCTGATCAGGCATACCGCATACCTGTCAGGTCTACCTGATAGTGAGTGGCTGGCCTTATTGTTAAAATAGGAACGTTAAGCAACGTGGTTTAATAGTCGAAATGGACTTTAGTCAGACCATATCTTTATGGCTTCAGCTGATCCAATGAGGTATGGTAATTTAATTACTGCTTATTCTTGCCTGCCTCCCTGCTTCTCTTCCTCCTTTATTAATGGCAAGATGTTATTTTTACCAAACCTGTTTATTTTACTTTACAGTAAGTGGGCTCTAGTGGACATTTTTTTTTTTTTACTTTCTATTGTAGACTTGCTTTAAGTCTCAAATTTAGGTTGGTCGAGTTTCGAACCGGGTCGAAAGCCCGTTGCTCGCATAGAGGCATCAATTTGGTTTGGCCCTTAACCTTAACCCTGTCTTCCTTGGTCCTTGTCTGTGTACCTGGGTCTGGTTTCGCGTTTAATTTTTCTTTATTTTGCATAACTTTTACTCTATACCTATTTTGACTTTAATTGTTCTTCCTTTTGCACAAAATTCACCGAATCACCCCACATTTTAGCTTTAATCAGGTACTTTCTATTTTTCTTCTTTTGCATAAATTTTACTCCATTTTTTAGCTTCAATTTTTTTTCTTCTTTGTTGTTAATTTTTTCTTTCTATATTTGAGCTTTCTTTTTTTTCTTTTGCATAAAATTTACTCCGTATTTTAGATTGCATACATTTTACCCTATATTTTAGCTTCAATTTTGCATAAATTCCCCCATAATCCCATATTTCAGCTTTTATTTTTGCATAAATGTTACCCCATATTTCTGCTTTAATTTTGCGTAAATTTTACCCTATATTTTAGCTTCAATTTTTCTTTCTTCCTTTGCATAATAGTATTCTGGAATATCCTGATCTAAGTTGGGCAAGGGTTGTTCTGGTTATCCGAGGCAGCTTCTTGTGGCTGAAACCAATTGAAGTGGCTGAACACCTGGGCCTACCAGTAACATATGGGGATGGAAGAACCTGATGGGACTTTGGCTACTACAACAACAACAACAGCAAGGAAAAAAAGCCACTGCTTTTCCCCCGCCTCCAAGGTCTGCCAGTGGATCAGTGAACTAATAATCTTCGTTTGATGTTTTCCAGTGTTTCAAACCGGCATGGTTGGCTATCCGGAGGCAATGACGGATCCTTCCTACCATCAGCAGATCCTGGTACTAACCTATCCCCTGATAGGAAACTACGGGGTACCACCACAAGACAAGGATGAGCATGGGATACTCAAGTGAGTATTACAGGGTCCACTGAAAACTATCGGTTCTGAACATCAAAAGTGACATATTAACTAACGAAAATTAGATACCTATTACTAGTAAAAGTCAAAAAAATTGATTTGTAACCTACAGTCTTGAGAAACGTTTCGAGCGTTTTCAAAACTTTCATTGTATCGCCCTTAAATAATGGCCGAACCGTACCTCAGTCGAGATTCGGCCTGGAACATATTTGATCTAAAAATAAAGTTGAACATCTCCGCAAAATTTAAGCAATTTTGTCAGAAAATTCAAGTCCTGAGAAGCGTGACCTCTTTGGGCTCTTTTTAAACTTGTGTCCCAAATAGAGAAAATGAGAGGCCGAATAGCGGTCGAACCGTACATTTCTCGAGGTTCGGCCCGAGGAAACTTTTGATCTACATTCTATAAAGAACCTCTCTCTGCAAATTTTGAGTGACTTGGGCCGAAAAATAAATTCCTGAGAAATCTTACCATTTTCGAGCCTTTTCAAAACGTTCGCCCTAAATAACGGCCGAACTGTACGTTTCTCGAGGTTCGGCCCGAGGAGACTTTTGATCGATATTCTTTAAAGAACCTCTCTGCAAAGTTTGATGGGCCTGGGCCGAAAACTAAATTCCTGCGAAAATTGAATATTTTTGAGCCTTTTCAAAGCTTTCGTCCTAAATAATGACCGAACAGTACCTTTGTTCAGCAAGATAAACGAGGTATATTCTATTCTTCTCTATTTGTCGAGGTTGGGCCTGGAACACATCGGATTTAAAAATTAAATTAGAACTTCCCTGAAAAATTCGAGTACTTTTAAAAGTGAACATTTTTGAGCTTTCTGAAAACTTGCCACTCCCTTATAGCCTTATACCTACTCTGATCTGATCATTTCCCCAGATACTTCGAGTCTCATCGGATTTGGATCTCGGGTCTCATCGTGGGAGACATGTGTGACACGCCCTCCCATTGGAACTCCGCCTCCACGCTGGGAGAATGGCTGCGCGCGCACAACATTCCCGCCCTGGCCAACGTAGATACCCGAAGGCTCACGAAGCACATTCGGGAGTGCGGGGTTGTGTCGGGAAAGATCGTGCATGGGTCGGTGGCGCCCCTGGCGGTGACTGTGGAAGATTTGGTGTTCGTGGATCCCAACAGAGGGAACTTGGTCGATCAGGTGTCCACCAAGGTAAGATAAGCCCGTTTGCACTTATGGTTCGGAAAAAAATCGTGTCGTGTGTAGAATAGAAGAACAGAATATATGTACCTTGTTTATCCTGCTCGAAGGAGACTAAAAAGTCCCTTTACCCCCGCAATCTAAACAAGGTCTTATGTATTGGGCACAGAAATGTTAAAAATAAAAATAAAACCTTGCTTAAATGGAGAAAAAAAATCGAACAACCTGAGTCATAGGTTTTTATTTGACGACTTTGAATATTCTATGTCTGTAATGAAAAGCTTTACATCAATAAACAAAAAAGAGGTGCTCTATCACACTGCTTGTTCTAAGCTGATAGTTTAAATAAAGCTAAATACCTTTTTACCTTCCTTTATCCTATTACCTTTCATATAGATATTATCCTTTATCTTCTTTCCTTTCGTCTTCAGGAAGTGGTGACCTATAATCCCACTGGTTCGGTACACCTGTGCGTGGTAGACTGTGGTCTCAAGTATAATCAGCTGAGATGTCTCATACAGCGCGGAGCCAAGCTTAGTGTGATCCCTTGGAATCATCCTATTAAGGTAAATAATGAACAGGGTTTATATTGCAGGAACGAAGGGAGTGTTTTCCCGCCTTAAAATTGTGAACATATTTTGTATTTAAAATACACAATAAAATATTTATTTGTGGGGGGGGGGAGCACAAACTCAAGAGGATGTGTCGACGGGGAGGAGGGGGTGTTCCTATTTTTAGTAGATATTACACAACAAAATCTTACCTGTGCAGTTATTGGCACGACCTAAAGCTGTTCCCTCCCCCAGGCACTGCACAATAATTTTTATGAACTAAATACTAGTAGTTCTGTGCACTGTAGACCTCACTCCCAGTCTCTTTTACCTGTATTACATTATATTATTGATATGGAGATTTTTCTAACGAAATTCCTATGTGCACAGTCCAGTATGAATGATTTATAAATGACTATTGCACCCCTCTTTGCCCAAGCTGAGACTCTTTTCCTTCCTGTTTCTGTGTATTGGTTCGAGGATTTTCAAGTTTCTATCTGTGGCAGAGTTGTATATCATAGCACCATATTCTATCTTTGATCTTATTAGTGCTTTATAAAGATTCGTTAGCGTTTTTCTATCTGCTCCCCAGGTTTGTTTGCTTAGGACCTTTATTATGTTCATAGCTTTGTGACATTTCTGCTGGCGACGAGTATTGGGTGTAACACGTATAAACTCAAGTGAGTCAATTTCTTTACTCATAAAACCTGCCTTGGTAGTGTAGTGGTGTTATATACTCGTAAAACCTGCCTCCGTAGTGAAGTGGTCAGACGCTCGCCCGGTAATCAGAATGGCGTGGGTTCAATACTCGTAAAACCTGCCTCGGTAGTGAAGTGGTCAGACGCTCGCCTGGTAATAAGAAGGGCGTGGGTTCAATACTCGTAAAACCTGCCTCGGTGGTGTAGTGGTCAGGCTCGCCTGGTAATCAGGAGGGCGTGGGTTCAATCCCAGCCGAGGCATACATTCTTATCCTCAACATTGTTTGATACTTTGACCACAGTAATGTTAGTAGCCTACTACTGGATTAAAGAGACTCTAGTCCTATTCTAGCAGTATAAATGAGCACTATCATAAAACTGGTGGGTTTGGTGAATTGTGCAAGTCGATTGGAAAAAGTGCCACTATGGACGGGGTCCTTAAAGGCCCAACTATTCCCAGAATGTTTGCGAATTTTAATCAAGAGCAAACAAACCTTTCAGAAGTTAATGCAAAAAAAATCTCAGCCCCTACTCACACTTGATGAGGTTATTGTACGAAGGCGTGTAGCCTGTCGCCGAATGAATGTTAACCCCCCCCCCCCCCATCAAAACACGGGTCATCAGTTGCTGGCGACGAGTATTGGGTGTAACACGTATAAACTCAAGTGAGTCAATTTCTTTACTCATAAAACCTGCCTCGGTAGTGTAGTGGTGTTACATACTCGTAAAACCTGCCTCCGTAGTGAAGTGGTCAGACGCTCGCCTAGTAATCAGAATGGCGTGGGTTCAATACTCGTAAAACCTGCCTCGGTAGTGAAGTGGTCAGACGCTCGCCTGTTAATAAGAAGGGCGTGGGTTCAATACTCGTAAAACCTGCCTCGGTGGTGTAGTGGTCAGGCTCGCCTGGTAATCGGGAGGGCGTGGGTTCAATCCCCGCCGAGGCATACATTCTTATCCTCAACATTGTTTGATACTTTGACCACAATAATGTTAGTAGCCTACTACTGGATTAAAGAGACTGTAGTCCTATTCGAGCAGTATAAATGAGCACTATTATAAAACTGGTGGGTTTGGTGAATTGGTGCAAGTCGATTGGAAAAAGTGCCACTATGGACGGGGTCCTTAAAGGCCCAACTATCCCCAGAATGTTTGCGAATTTTAATCAAGAGCAAACAAACCTTTCAGAAGTTAATGCAAAAAAAAATCTCAGCCCCTACTCACATTTTATGAGGTTATTGTACGAAGGCGTGTAGCCTGTCGCCAAATGAATGTTAACCCCCCCCCCCCCCCCCCCCCCACACAAACAAAATAATATACACAGTCTCGTATCCCCCCCGTCACTAAAGACCTTAGAAGTTATACTGAACCGTCTGTAACTCTAAACCCCTTTGAACACTTTTCGATTGTACATAGGGTTAGGTAGCTTTCAAAATCCTTTTTGGGAGTTTCCTATCCTCAATCTACTTCGTGTTCCAGGTACGGTAATCGCGGTCACAATCTACCGTGTGTCCTGCAAGGCACGGGCAAGTGTTTCATGACGTCACAGAATCACGGCTTTGCTGTTGACGTCACTAAGGTACCTCAGGGATGGCAGCCTCTGTTTACCAACGCTAATGATGGAACCAACGAGGGCATTGTGCATGAGAGTCTACCATTCTTCACAAGGTACCTCAGGGATGGCAGCCTCTGTTTACCAACGCTAATGATGGAACCAACGAGGGCATTGTGCATGAGAGTCTACCATTCTTCAGGTGAGTGAATAGAATAGAATATACCCTGTTTATCCTGTCAGAATGAGACTGAAAAGTCCCTTTACTTTCGCAGTCTAAACAAAGTCTTATGTAATTGGTTACCCTGTTTATCCTGTCAGAATGAGACTGAAAAGTCCCTTTACTTTCGCAGTCTAAACAAAGTCTTATGTAATTGGTACAAAATAGGTGTAAATTTTATAAAATACGGTTGCAAATCAATTGCAGCTGTGTTTCGATTGAGAATGTTTCAACGGGTTAGGTACTTAAAAAAGTGTAGAAAAATCCGATGCGAAGCGTTTTTAGACCCTTTGTCGCCCCTCTGGCGTCCTTTATTGCACCCCTGGCGCACTTCGCCACTCTCAGTGTCCTTTGCCGCCCTTTTTTTTTGCCATCTGCTGTCCTTTGAAGCCCCTAATTCCACACACCCTCTGGGGCATTTGGATTTTTGAACAAGACGCCAAATGAGCTTGATCCGGCCCTGAGTACCCATTTTCAGCAGTTTCCTTTTTCTAGTAGCCACATGGCATTCAAAGTCGCGCCCCTTTTAAAATAAATTTCTTAAAAAAAAAAAAAATCCTTTTGCTATGTATCATAACATTTACAATATTTAATCTCTTCTCTCCCCAGCGTACAATTTCATCCAGAGCATACAGCTGGGCCGGCGGATTTGGAACTCCTATTTGATATCTTCATCAATGCCGTGCGAGATTCCAAGACTCGAACCCCCGTCCCTCCGATTAGAAAGACCATCTATGACACCCTCGTACCTAAAGATGAAGCCCTCATTGCCAAATCATTCCAGACGCCAAAAAAGGTAATTTCAGGGAGTGTTTCAGTGAAGACAGAGTTGCCAGCCTAGTTAGCCTGGTTGGTAGCGCGTTTCATGGGAAAATAAAACCTACAAAGGTGAGATAACATTTCATTACAAAAGACCTAAGGAGAGCGACGAACTAAGTAATATTATAGGGGCATATAGGATAAAGCCAGCCATTCCGAGCACGAACCTTATTTGTTTAGGAAAAAGTTCGCCCCGGGCGGGAATCGGTCCCGCGACCTAGCGCTTACAAGGCGGGCCTGCTCCCTTCCAAGTTATATAGGCTTATTCATGTTCTACATAGATTTTTAGATTATTTTCAGCCCGTTTTCCGCATTTATAAGGATTAGTTCTTTTTTTACATATTGTCTGGCTGGGGGACTATAAACAGTGAGTATACCAGTCTAAAATTTCCTTTGCTAAAGAAATAGCAAAGGTTGAGTACGAAGGGCATCCACTCGTAAAATTTTGTAGCCAAAACCAAATGTCAGCCCAGAAGCGATCACCTTAGGGCTGATTGAGGGCTGACGAAAAACGCCGACCCCGTCTGTACACGGGAAAAGGCGAAGAAAAAGAAAAAAGAAGAGTTCTTTTTTACATATCTCTATTTCTACATTTCAGACAAGCGTATGTTCGTGTTGGCGGCTGCTCTGAAATCCAACATCAGCATAGACAAGCTCTATTCTCTTACCAAGATAGACCGCTGGTTTCTTTACCGTATGGCCAATACTCGATTCCCGGCCGGGGTGGATTTTATCCTGAACGGATAATGCGGAACGGCTGGTTTTCTCCTACCCTGTCTTTCTTCTCTCTCCCCTTTCGGAACGATCCTTGTATCTCTGCTTCCTCTACATGCTCTACAAGGATCGACATTGGTGGAGAGGCTTCGTACATCGACCCGTCCCATGATGGGAACGATTATGGATTGATTCGGGACGATATGACTTTGGCAAATACAGTTCCCTCTATCAAAAGCTTTATTTGATACAATCAATCTACTTAATGTTTCTTTTTTTCTTCATTCTAGGTGCTCATTCTCGGTTCAGGAGGTCTATCCATAGGCCAAGCAGGCGAATTCGACTATTCCGGATCTCAAGGCACATGACGTTTAAAGTCGCGCCCCTTTTAAAATAAATTTCCTAAAAAAAAAAATCCTTTTTCTATGTATCATAACATTTACAATATTTAATCTCTTCTCCCCCCAGCGTACAATTTCATCCAGAGCATACAGCTGGGCCGGCGGATTTGGAACTCCTGTTCGATATCTTCATCAATGCCGTGCGAGATTCCAAGACTCGAACCCCCGTCCCTCCGATTAGAAAGACCATCTATGACACCCTCGTACCTACATTGAGTGTACAGAACTAATGGTGAGTTTGGTTTCTGTCTGGTTTAGCATAACTCTCGAACGGGTTTGTCCGATTTTCGAGATATTTTGGTGTCTTATTATGGGGGAGTCGTGCAGTCAATAATGGTTGGGACTACAGACTGAGTTTTGGCCTGCTTGGGTGGTCTATTTGGCTGAAATTTTGTTGCTTGATCTGGGAGTTGAACTTGAGCCTGGTTTTGGCTTGGTTCGTGACCTCAAAATCCGCCCCAGGCGGGAATAGAACCCGCGGCCTAGCGCTTACGAGGTAGACGCGCTACCAACCAAGCTAACTAGGCTGGTATCGTTATCTTTAATTTCCCTCATCTTTTCTTCCTTTTCAGGTGAGAAAGATGCGTGAGGACAACGGTATCCGCCCATACAACAAACAAATAGATACCCTGGCTGCCGAGCATCCTGCGCAGACCAACTATTTGTATTTAACCTATAACGCTACTGCGCATGACCTGGCTGTTAAAGGTTATTAAACTTATTAATAAATAGTAAACGTGTAGTGTATAAGGCAACTTTAATTAGAGATTTTTCATTATTTTCTTGAATCAATAATTTCCTTTATATCCAGAGACGGTATCCATTATAAAAGGTTAGCTAATGTACCGGACTGTGTAGGCCACACCTCGACAGAATAATGAAGGTGAATCAAGATTAATGAAGGAGCTAAGCGCTCACAAAGGAATATAACGCCAGATGATAAATCTACAAATCATTTAAAATCTTCTACCAAAAAAAGTCTCACCTTAATCCTAGCCTCCAACCGCTCCTTGGCCTGCAGACTAACACTGGGCCGCTGATTCTCAAGGCGGGCGAACTTCTCCTTGCAATACTCCACATGCCGATCGAACGCTTTCGGCCCGAAGCTCCGGCCACAGTGCGGGCACTGTTCATGATCCGAGGGTTTGGCGAGGAGAGGGCTAGGGCCCCCGCTACTCCCCACGCGGGCCGCGCGTAGAGTTTCCAGAAGCTCGAGATGCTTCTCTTTCCAGCGGGAGGATTTCTTGACGGGCGAGGGACGTTTGAGTTTGGCCGGCGGCAGGGGAAGACATTCGGCCAACTCACCTGTGGCAAGGGAAAATGATTGCTTTATTTGAACGAACCAGGGCCGTATCCAGGATTTTGTCGAGGAGGGATTGGATGCTCCAAATTTTCGGAGTCTGGCCTACAGTAAAAGAGAAAAATGAAGCTCCCAAGATTTTGTCGAGGAGGAATTGGATGCTCCAAATTTTCGGAGTCTGGCCTACAGTAAAAGAGAAAAATGAAGCTCGAATGGGGGGGGGTCCACCCGATAAGGGTTTTCACTCGTAGTTTTTGTTAATCTACTTACATTTTTAGCCCATATAATACACGAGACCTTATTTAGACTGCTGGGGTAAAGGGACTTTTAGGTCCTATTCAAGCAAGATAAACAAGATGTCAGTCTCTACCTGTCAGTCGTTGTTTGGCGGAGTCAAACTTAAGCTCGAGGGGGGGGTCCACCCGATAAGGGTTTTCACTCATAGTTTTTGTTAATCTACTTACATCTTTAGCCCATATAATACACGAGAACTTGTTTAGACTGCTGGGGGTAAAGGGACTTTTAGGTCCTATTCAAGCAAGATAAACAAGATGTCAGTCTCTACCTGTCAGTCGTTGTTTGGCGGAGTCAAACTGAAGCTCAAGGGGGGGGGTCCACCCCATAAGGGTTTTCACTCATATTTTTTGTTAATCTACTTACATTTTTAGCCCATAAAATACACGAGACCTTGTTTAGACTGCTGGGGTAAAGGGACTTTTTTAGTAGTCCTATTCAGCAGGATAAACAAATTTATGTTACACCATTCTGTTTAACCCATAAAATACACGAGACCTTGTTTAGACTCCTGGGGATAAAGGGACTTTTAGGTCCTACTCAAGCAAGATAAACAAGATGTCAGTCTCTACCTGTCAGTCGTTGTTTGGCGGAGTCAAACTGCTTTCGTTTCTTCATCAGGACTTTCATACACGAGACCTTCTTTAGACTGCTGGGGTAAAGGGACATTTAAGTAGGTCCTATTTGAGCAGGATAAAAAAGTTTATGTTACTAAAGCTCTTTAACCCATATAATACACGAGACCTTGTTTAGACTGCTGGGGTAAAGGGACTTTTAGGTCCTATTCAAGCAAGATAAACAAAATGTCAGTCTCTACCTGTCAGTCGTTGTTTGGCGGAGTCAAACTGCTTTCGTTTCTTCATCAGGACTTTCTCACATGCTTTCTTATGTCGGAGCAGGGACTCGGGGAGGAATTTCCGATTGCATAGGGAACACGGAATGAGAGAGGGTAAGGGCTGATACTCCTCATCTGTGAACAAAGAGACAAGCTGTTAAATATCGGTCGAAATCGGGTAATAAAGTATGGGGGCACGGTTGGTCCAGTGGTAACGCGCTTGCTTGCCATGCAGAAGGTCCCGGGTTCGATCCCCACCATCGACAAAAATTTGTACTATATCATACCCTACCCTACCTATGTATTCAGTTACCTATCTATATTTTTTTCTCTCTCATCTTATTTCTATGATTTTATTATTCATCTTGGATAGGTTAAAATGGTACCTATCAATAAATAGGTAAATGATGCCCATACTTGGGTATTGGGTTAACAAAGATTGAGAAATCACATAGGTTAACAAAGAAACAAAAGAGAAGAATATCAGGCATAATTTTTCTGTCAGGTAGGTAGACAAAAGCTGTGTTAACGGGAAATCTTCCATTGGCTTTGGTTCCATTCACCTTTTCACACAGACTATCTCCAGCCGATTGAACATTAGTAGGCGAAATGCCAGGCAGTGTTGTTTTCTTCAACATATCACCTAAGTAATGTTTTGCCGTGTACAAAGTTTTGGCTTTGGGGATTCTCGAGTTGGCTTTCTTCTTTAACGAATTGACAAGAGGGGGTAACGTTACTGCGTTGTTTCCTCGATTGGACTTCACCTCGGCAGGTTTATGTTTGATAGTGGGGAGTTTAAGCGGTGGATTATCAAACGTGTCCACTTTATTCTCTTTTAACTTAGCAGGTTCAGTGTTATGTAGGCGAGGGAAGAGGTTCATTTTGTCCAAATGTTCCTGATGAGCAGTTTTCAAACTTTCCAATGTTTTGTTTTCATTTTCTGCCTCCGAATCGACAAGCCTCCCCAAAGTAGACAGATTTTCCACACCAATAGTCGTCGGTATTTCCAACACTCTTTCAGTGACTACTTCACCCTCTCCGTTCACATTGTCGTCAAGTTTCAATAAGTTAATACTTTTCCTAGTGTTTCTCAAAGGGAGGAGTCTCTCAGACTGCTTGCTACTGTCACGAGGAGGCGAAGCAACAGAGTATAAACCTTTTTCGGTATCACTGCCGAATTTGGGGCTTAGTTGATTTTGTCTACTGTTCAAAGGGGCCTTATTACCATTGGTATTTGGAGGTGGTTGATTTATTTTGTCAATGATGGCCCGATTGTTCTTTTCTTTCACAGAATTTCGACTTCCATGGATACTAGCGACATTATTGTTGATGTCAGGACACTGTTGATTCTGACTACCATGAACATCAGCGGAGTTACTGGTGTTTCCGTTGTGACACATCCGATTCATATTGTCTGCGATTGCAATCAGCTCGTTATCATCAATACTGGAAGATTCGTCTTCTTGCACATAATGCTCGTTGGAAAACAGTTCAAATGTTTGTAGGTTTCGATCGAAGACGTTTGTTTTGGGCTGGATAGTACTTTGAGTGTTCGGTTCGTCATCTAGTGAGTCATACGGTTCTTCCGGTGTTACTGTAGAGCTTGATAGATGCTCGCTTATATCTGTGAGTATAAGAAAATTATTAGGTGAATAGACCCTTGTAGTAGGTGACAACCTATCGAGACTCACTCCACAAATACCTACTCAGTTGTCCTCACGAGGCAATGTGTTCCCCCGGTGTTACTGTAGAGCTTGATAGATGCTCGCTTATATCTGTGAGTATAAGAAAATTATTAGATGAATAGACCCTTGTAGTAGGTGACAACCTATCGAGACTCACTCCACAAATACCTACTCAGTTGTCCTCACGAGGCAATGTGTTCCCCGAATTCGAAACACAAAGCCGAAAAAAACTTTTGACTTTGCCAGGAATTTATCCTATCTCTGCCATGCAATTTCTCACTACTCCTAGTAAGTTCTTCACTCTGATATGCGTATGCCTACTTCTGATTCAGTTGGAGTTTATCAGCATTACCTCTGTGGCCGAGTGGTCAAGAGCATTGGCTCTCCACCCGAAGGTGCTGGGTTCGAATCCCGGGGAGGGCGGAAATTTTTTAAACAATATTTTCTTTGAAGTACCTATGTAAGTATTGGAAAGTGTTAGTTAGTAGCTACTGAAGAATTGCTACGAACCCACGTTACTTACTAAGTAACCAGTTTAGTTTCGTTTCAGTAGTTGCATGTATAGACGGCCCAAGTCTTTAGTGAACGCTATGATGGTCATTATTAAAAAGAAAAAAATCCATTAAAACTGAACAGTGAACAATCTCAATGTGAATGCACTACAGAAGATGCTAATGAAATTTGCACCAAGCTATCTAACCTAGAAGTAAAATCTATTAAAACTGAACAGTGAACAATCTCAATGTGAATGCACTACAGAAGATGCTAATGAAATTTGCACCAAGCTATCTAACCTAGAAGTACATTTGGACTATTTGACAATACCTTTAGTTCTATCACTAAATTCACATTTCTCTCCAGTCAGAACACCTCCAATTTCTTTGTGTGCCGCACTAGTTTCTTTACTGTCTTCCAAACCCATTTTAACTTTTTTCCTAATACTTTTCTGTTTCGTTTTGTGTCCTTGTTTTGATTTACCATCACTCTCAATTTTTTTGGTAGTTTTCTTTTTAATAATTGAACCAAGAAAGTAAGCTCCAAGTTGTATACGTATTATTGCCGAAGGTTTGGTAACTTCATAGTATCAAACGTTCAGTTCTAAGTTTTTCCTTCTGCTCGTCTGCTTTTTTGTTCCATCATCGACTTAGGCGTACGGCAGTGCGCCAGGCCAAGTTCCGGCATCTTTAACGCAAAGGAAATTCGCTTAAGTAACACATTTGGCTCCGCTATGGGCCTCAGTGGTCCGATAGGACCTTCAAGGGATGATTGACCACTTCGTAATTATGACGCTACTGAATGTGGGTGTCACTACTGGGATTCGAGCCCCAACCCCGTAGATTACGAGTCCAATGTTCCACCTCTAAGCTACTGGACCTAAAAAAAGTGGAATTTTACCTACTTAGTGAAGTTAGTGGTCATCCAGTATACTAATGGGAAAGTATCGAGGAAAGAAGAAAGGAAAAAAAAAAACGAAAGTACCTCACATTGAGCTTAATAGCCAGCCAAGTGAGCGATTAGGTTAATAAAAATTCTAATGAACTCAATCATTACCACCTGGTAGCTATGTAGAGTTGGGTGATGTATGAATGATGAAGAAAGAGTGGAATGAAGTAGGTAAAAATACTTGATGGCAATGTGGCAAAGATCTTAAATTCCCAGAACTGAGTTTAAACTTGATTCAAGTTACTTAAACTTATTTCTGATTGATAGGATTAAGATTTAATTTTTGGTGGGTAAGTATTACTTAGGTACTTGCTAACTTCTAACTTGTAAGTAAATAGGTAGGGTAGGTAGGTACTTAAGTAAGTAGTACTTATTTTAGGTACCTACATTTCTAGATAGCAGGATTTTTTTTTTTTTTTTAAGAGGTTTGACAGGGGGAACTGTAACAGCTAAGGTCTTATCGTCCCGAAATCGAAGAAAGAAGGAAGACGGGATAGGAGAAGCCCAGTCGTTCCGAGAACGAACATTATCCCATCAGGATAAAATCCGCCCCGGGCGGGAATCGAACCCGCGGCCAAACGCTTACAAGGCAGACGCGCTACCAACTAAGCTAACTAGGCTGGCATAGATAGCAGGAAATTAATTTCGTTAAAAAAAGGTATCTCATTGCTGCCGTTTTTATTTCACAGCAAAATTGAATCAACTAAGAACACAAGACAGGTAATATAGAGAGAAAACAGAGCACAGAAAATGAGCTACCCACTCTTACCATGAGAAACTCATAGGGCATAGATAGCAGGAAATTAATTTCGTTAAAAAAAGGTATCTCATTGCTGCCGTTTTTATTTCACAGCAAAATTAAATCAACTAAGAACACAAGACAGGTAATATAGAGAGAAAACAGAGCACAGAAAATGAGCTACCCACTCTTACCATGAGAAACTCATAGTGAGTTAAAACCAATTAAGATTCCATAACTGATCATATGGGGCTCACGGCAGGTCTAATATGTGAGAGGTAATAGAAAACAAACTTTGGGTTGGTCAAATACTTCAATAGAGAGAAGAAAAAAATAGTACTTGGTCCCGGTACTAGTACCAATAAAAAATAGTAAGTACCTAGTCATTTAAAAAAGGTTGAACTAAATTGCAAGACACTGGAAAATTCGAGAAGATTGTAGGTACCTTAGGACTGCTTTCACATCTTTCTCACTTTTACATCCAGGTATCCAAAAACAGAAAATTTGCTTTGAAACTTTTCAACCCCATTTATAAGTACTGGATTTGTAAAATGTATAATACTTAAGCTTGAAGCAACTTTTAGGGCTGTTTGTCCCTACACCTAAGCCTCAGATTGGGCTTGTTATGTATGGAGTTAAGCATTTATACTAACTCATATGATTGGATTTACCAACTTCCACTTCCCATGAACTCTGCCCAGTAGAGAGCTTGGTTACACTTCAGTGGAGTGTATGTAGTTAAGCATTTATACTAACTCATATGATTGGATTTACCAACTTCCACTTCCCATGAACTCTGCCCATTAGAGAGCTTGGTTACACTTCAGTGGATTCAAACGAGAACCAAATACATCAAGTGATCACATTACAATCTACAATCCTGATCAATCATTATGTCATACCTACTCACTACTCAGTAAGTGCTATGAGTAAAAGTACAAAAACCAGTTTCATTCAACAACACAGTATGCTCTATTATAAGAATGTACTTACTATGTCAGAGTGTCACAGTATAACATTTATTTCAGGTTTGTAAGTAGTGTAAGTAAGTACAATTTTGGAAACTGAAACCTAGGTAAAACAGTACTTGGAAAGTCTCTATGTCAATAGTGCAACAGTGATGTCATTGAAAATACCTACCTGAGGCTGTGTTTATGAACAGGGCTGAGATGAGCTCGGACGAGGTGAGATAGGATATTGTTTCTACAGTTTTGCATTGGAGTGGTTGAATTCATTTAGCATCAATGATTCTATAATTCTACCATTTAGGTATTTTGATGAATCTTTTTAAGAACATACATATTATTATACTTTAGGAATTAGGTTGTTTATTAAAAATCTGTGATATTAATTTTAATCATGTTAAATTTAGACCTAAGCTAATATAATTATTATATTTTAATTAGTTATTTATTTTTTTAAATTCAATAATTCAAATAGGAATTCAATAATTCAAATTCAAACGGAAAATTTATCAACAAATCAATTTCAAACAAGATGGTATAAGAGCACCCTAATACTAGAAAATACCCAATTATTTTTTAATCTACAAATTAGGGATTTAATGTTTGTCGTCAAATTATAAAATAATTGATGACATAGGTACATACATATCTATTTTTCTTCTTCCTTATTTGTGACCAACACGTAAATTTTCCATATGGTTAAACACTTCTGGCCGATTCATTATTATTCATTCAAACAATTGACATGAAACATCCCTTTCAACATGTTTTCCTATGTTACAAACATGGAAATGTAAACATCAACCAATTGATTTTTAGTCCGTCCTTCCTTTATTATTACTAATAATAATTGAGTTATTTCTTTCTTCAATCTAGTTTTACCTAATTTATGAACATGATGTTGATGGTATCCCATCTGTTGGCTAGCTCAACGCTCAGTCCGTCCTTCCTTTATTATTACTAATAATAAAAGGTATAGGGGACGGACTATTGTATTCGCTTCGGTGTCGTCTGTCTGTCGGTCGGTCTGTCGGTCGGTCGGTCTGTCGGTCGGTCGGTCTGTCTGTCCCCATAGAAGGACTTATCCAAACCTAGTCGACCTATATATCAAATTAAAATCGAAGGGGATGGGGGTAATTTTCGGATCACCAAGTTTACTACGAGTTTCGTCTTGTCAGAAACCGGGGTATCAACTCTCCCTTCCCCTAATTCCACTACCAGACTTCCACTAATCCACTATTGTAAAAGGATTCAAGGAGAAACGAAGGATCTTCAGGTCTTCAGGATCAAAATTATCCAAAAAACCAGAAAGGAAAGAGCAGCAGCTGGGTTTGAAAATTTTTCAATCAGATAATCAGAACCGATTTGAAGTTCATCGAAGAAGGTTATCAAAATTATCCAAAAACCAGAAAGGAAAGAGCAGCAGCTGGGTTTGAAAATTTTTCAATTCCCCAAAAACAGTTTTTTTGGTTTTTTGGCTTTATGGTTCTCTGGACAAAATTTGCACCACCATTTTCGTGTTCCTTGTAAAAAGACCTTTAATTTGATATATAGGTCGACCAGGTTTGGACAAGTCCTTCTATGGGGACAGACAGACTGACAGACTGACAGAGTGACAGACAGACAGACCGACCGACACCGAAGCGAATACAATAGTCCGTCCCTTATACCTTTTTTTATTACTATTGTAATAATAAAGGAAGGACGGACTAAAAATCTATTAAGTAAAACTGAACAATCTCAATGTGAATGCACTACAGAAGATGCTAATGAAATTTGCACCAAGCTATCTAACCTAGAAGTATATTGGAAATAATGAACAGTGAAGTTAAACTTCTGTTATACAGAGTGGATTGACAAGAAACTTATTGAACCAAGAAAGTAAGCTCCAAGTTGTACGTAATACGTATTACTGCCAAAGGTTTGGTAACTTCATAGTATCAAACGTTTAGTTCCAAGTTTTTCCTTCTGCTCGTCTGCTTTTTTGTTCCATCATCTACTTAGGCGTACGGCAGTGCGCCAGGCAAGTTCCGGTATCTTTAACGCAAAGGAAATTCGCTTAAGTAACACATTTGGCTCCGCTATAAGCCTCAGTGGTCCGATAGGACCTTCAAGGGATGATTGACCACTTCGTAATTATGACGCTACTGAATTTGGGTGTCACTATTGGGATTCGAGCCCCAACCCCGTAGATTACGAGTCCAACGTTCCACCTCTAAGTTACTGGACCTAAAAAAGTGGAATTTTACCTACTTAGTGAAGTTAGTGGTCATCCAGTATACTAATGGGAAAGTATCGAGGAAAGAAGAAAGGAAAAAAAGTTCCACCTCTAAGCTGCTGGACCTAAAAAAAGTGGAATTTTACCTACTTAGTGAAGTTAGTGGTCATCCAGTATACTAATAGGAAAGTATCGAGGAAAGAAGAAAGGAAAAAAAACGAAAGTACCTCACATTGAGCTCAATAGCCAGCCAAGTGAGCGATTAGGTTAATAAAAATTCTAATGAACTCAATCATTACCACCTGGTAGCTATGTATAGTTGGGTGATGTATGAATGATGAAGAAAGAGTGGAATGAACTAGGTAAAAATACTTGATGGCAATGTGGCCAAGATCTTAAATTCCCCGAAAGTACCTCACATTGAGCTTAATAACCAGCCAAGTGAGCGATTAAGTTAATAAAAATTCCAATGAACTCAATCATTACCACCTGGTAGCTATGTAGAGTTGGGTGATGTATGAATGATGAAGAAAGAGTGGAATGAACTAGGTAAAAATACTTGATGGCAATGTGGCCAAGATCTTAAATTCCCAGAACTGAGTTTAAACTTGATTCAAGTTAAACTTATTTCTGATTGATAGGATTAAGATTTAATTTTTGGTGAGTAAGTATTACTTAGATACTTGCTAACTTCTAACTTGTAAGTAAATAGGTAGGGTAGGTAGGTACTTGAGTAAGTAGTACTTATTTTAGGTACCTACATTTCTAGATACTTAGCAGGATTTTTTTTAAAAAAGAGGTTTGACAGGGGGAACTGTAACAGCTAAGGTCTTATCGTCCCGAAAACGAAGAAAGAAGGAAGATGGGATAGGAGAAACCCAGTCGTTCTGAGAACGAACATTATCCCATCAGGATAAAATCCGCCCCGGGCGGGAATCGAACCCGCGGCCAAGCGCTTACAAGGCAGACGCGCTACCAACTAAGCTAACTAGGCTGGCATAGATAGCAGGAAATTAATTTCGTTAAAAAAAGGTATCTCATTGCTGCCGTTTTTATTTCACAGCAAATTTAAATCACCGAAGAACACAAGACAGGTAATATAGAGAGAAAACAGAGCACAGAAAATGAGCTACCCACTCTTACCAGGAGAAACTCATTGTGAGTTAAAACCAATTAAGATTCCATAACTGATCATATGGGGCTCACGGCAGGTCTAATATGTGAGAGAGGTAATAGAAAACGAACTTTGGGTTGGTCAAAAAAATAGTACTTGGAACAGATTAAGTAGGTAGTCATTTAAAAAAGGTTGAACTAAATTGCAAGACTTTGGAAAATTCGAGAAGATTGTAGGTACCTTAGGACTGCTTTCATATCTTTCTCACTTTTACATCTAGGTATCCAAAAACAGAAAATTTGCTTTGAAACTTTTCAACCCCATTTATAGGTACTAGATTTGTAAAATGTATAATACTTAAGCTTGAAGCAACTTTTAGGGCTGTTTGCCCCTACACCTAAGCCTCAGATTGGGCTTTTTGTGTATAGAGTTAAACATTTATACTAACTCATATGATTGGATTTACCAACTTCCACTTCCCATGAACTCTGCCCAGTAGAGAGCTTGGTTACACTTCAGTGGAATGAAATGATGAAAATACATGGAAAATATGACACATACAGTAAATGATCTAATAACTAACAAGGAAAATATGACACATCCACCAATACAGTTATCATTAGGTAAATGATGAAATAACTGACATGGAACATTTGACACATCCACCAATAATTATCTAGTCATCATTAAATAATGAAATAACCAAATATCCAACATCCTAACATGAAACATTTGACACATCCACCAATACCTATCGTCAACAGTAAATGATTAAATAACTAATATAGAAAATACGACACATCCACCAAGATCTAGTCATCATTAAATTATGAAATAACTAACATGGAAAATATGACATATAAATGATGAAATAAATAACATGGAAAATATGACACATCCACCAACACAGTAAGTTATTATCAATAAATGATGAAATAAGTAACATGGAAAATATGACACATCCACCAAGATCTAGTTATCATTAAATTATGAAATAACTAACATGGAAAATATGACATATAAATGATGAAATAAATAACATGGAAAATATGACACATCCACCAACACAGTAAGTTATTATCAATAAATGATGAAATAAGTAACATGGAAAATATGACACATCCACCAAGATCTAGTTATGTTACAATCTACAATCCTGATCAATCATTATGTCATACTTACTCACTACTCAGTAAGTGCTATGAGTAAAAGTACAAAAACCAGTTTCATTCAACAACACAGTATACTCTATTATAAGAATGTACTCACTATGTCAGAGTGTCACAGTATAACATTTATTTCAGGTTTGTAAGTAGTGTAAGTAAGTACAATTTTGGAAACTGAAACCTATTAGGTAAAAGAGTACTTGGACAGTCTCTATGTCAATAGTGCAACAGTGACAGTGGCAATTATGTCATTGAAAATACCTACCTAATACTTAGGTCCTAGATAGCCAAGAATTTTTTTTTTTTTTTTTTTTTTTTTGTACCTAGGTAAGTAAGTAGGTAGTAGGTAATTTGATATGTGAGTTGGTAGTTATATCATAAACCTACCCTACCTATGTATTCACTTACCTACCTATAATTTTTTCTCTCTCATCTTATTTCTATGATTTTATTTATCTTGGATAGGTTAAAATGGTACCTATCAATAAATAGGTAAATGCCCATACTTGGGTATTGGGTTAACAAAGAGAAATTGAGAAATCACATAGGTTAACAAAGAATTAAAACAGAAACAAAAGAGAAGAATATCAGGCATAATTTTTCTGTCAGGTAGGTAGACAAAAGCTGTTAAGGAAATCAATTAAGGAAATCAATGTAAGACAGAAGATCTAGTTATAAATAACAGACAAGTCAGAAACAAACATTCTGATTAGGAAGAAAATATGGCCTGATATGGAAGAAAAGATGCACAACATTTTAAAAGAACAAATCAATTGTTAATCTGTAAACATAGCCAGTATAGATGGCTTGGAGGGTAGTGCATCTTATAAGTGCTAGGTTGCTGATTCAATTCCCTTCTGGGGCTAATTTTACAATAAACAATTGGGGTTTTGTTCTCCGAATGGCTGGCTTTCTCCTAGTCCATATTCCTTCTCTCTTAGCTTTTGGGATGATAAGACCCTAAGGCCAGCCACTCACAATAAGATAGACCTGATCAGGTACACCTGATATCTGATAATGAGTGACCAGCCTAAGAACACAGAACACAATGTACCTACCAAGTAATAAATGCAATCGTTTAATAATAATGGGTTTTCTAGAATTCTGGATAACAAAGCTCTCAAGCTACAACCCACCTTACAGTTACTTGACATCACCCGAGTACTAAAATGGGTTCAAGCCAATGTCAATCAACCCTAAGAACACAAAACACAATGTACCTACCTAGTAATAAATGCAATTGTTTAATAATAATGGGGTTTCTAGAATTCTACTCGTAGATAACAAAGCTCTCAAGCTACAACCCACCTTACAGTTACTTGACATCACCCGAGTACTAAAATGGGTTCAAGCCAATGTCAATCAACAACTTTGGTATGTCGATCAATATTGGTTTACAGTAGCAATGTAGGATGCACCTTAAGGGCTAGATGATAGGGGTTGCTGTAAGCATAAACCTTTTTATTTATCTCATTGACAAATTGATTTACTTACATTCTAGATTTAAATGAGGCAGTACCTAAGTAAATGGATTAAAAATAAATCTTATATTATAAGAATAAGTTTCATAAAATTAGACTCTGATGTCCCCTGTGTTTGCCTGCACATTAATCCATTGTGAGAATAGACATATCCCTCTGGATAGTCTAGATACTTTCCACCTTGACTTAGGAGATATTGATTCTGATAACCAATGGGACTCTTCAGAGATCGATAACTAACGATCCATGTTCCAATGACCAAAAAATCATCAGGAATTTCGCAAACTTAAAAAAAAGGTAGCTACTAGGTTGTTCATGTGTAGCTACATTATACCTAATAAACTGATCTAATTAAATTCCAACATATATGGTTCTTCTGATCAATATTGGTTTACAGTAGCAATGAAGGATGCACCTTAAGGGCTAGATGATAGGGGTTGCTGTGGGCATAAACCTTTTTATTTATCTCATTGACAAACTGATTTACTTACATTCTAGATTTAAATTAGTACCTAAGTAAATGGATTAAAAATAAATAAGTTTCATAAAATTAGACTCTGATGTCCCCTGTGTTTGCCTGCACATTAATCCAAAATTTGCAAGGCAAGAATTTCATTTTGTACACAGACATACCTCGTAGAATAATCTTGCCTTGGACTGAACCAAAATAGTATGAAGACACAAGAACAAGACACCTACTTAAGATAAAATCCATCTTGTATTGTGAGCTATAAGATGCCAGCCTTGACTATTTATAGATATGGTCATAACAAGATTCCAAACTACCTCTCTTGAGACGTTACATAATCCAAAATTTGCAAGGCAAGAATTTCATTTTGTACACAGACATACCTCGTAGAATAATCTTGCCTTGGACTGAACCAAAATAGTATGAAGACACAAGAACAAGACACCTACTTAAGATAAAATCCATCAAGATTGTATTGTGAGCTATAAGATGCCAGCCTTGACTATTTATAGATATGGTCATAACAAGATTCCAAACTACCTCTCTTGACGTTACAAAACACCAAGCTAAGAAAAGTGATCGGAAAACATTACCTGTAGGCTCCACACTGGCATCCATTGTAGTAAAACTAAAATATTTTATTGCACGGAAATAAAACGAAAATCACACAGGATACATGTTTAAGTGTTGAGCGAAATGGGAAAAAATTGATGGTTCTAAAGAAAATTCAAACTTGTGCAGACAACTTCAAATTCAGACATCTGTTGAGTAGGGATTAAAATTATTAGGACTCGACAGGTTTAGACTAGAAAAGGTTTGATTTTAATGGAAATTAACAATAAAACAGCACCAAATTGATAGAAGGCAATAATTAATTATTTACAAAAATAAATGCAGATATTAAGGAAATTTTAGTAGGAATCTTTTATCACACCATGCACTATACTTATGACTTATCTCCCGTGATTCGTGATTTTGATTATTCTGCCATTGTTTTTGCTGCAAGTCCTTCTAACAGTCTGTTGTCATGGCAACAGAAACAGCTGACGTGACATGGAGGTGAGAAATCTATGGACTGGATAAAATCTAGGTAAAAACTGGAGCAAAAAAATTCTGTGTCTTGAAAAAGAACACAAAATTACCAAAAAAATATTATTACAGAAATTAATTATTTAATTATACTAAATTTTAAAATTAATTAATAAAAATCAATTAATTAACCAATAGGTAAAAGGTCACAAAAGTCCTCTATCTCAAAGAAATACAAATCATGGCATATTGCATACACAGAGGTTATTTCAGGCGCAAGATAGTTATCCGTATCCAGTAGCATTCAACACGTTCACTGCAACAGTTCTCTTCGGATGTACAGTTGGTAGGTACTTGGTAAGTTGCTATAAAACAAATCTGGTTGGGTGACCTATTCCTCACGTAGGTAATTACTACCTGGGACCTATTTCACGAACGACTCTGCACTCCTCACTTTTTCACCAGGTAAACTCCAAATTTTCACTTCACGGTAATTCTGTTGGTCAATATTTTGTGGATCTAGGTATGGAGTAAAAATTAAGAGGAAAGGGAGTGCTGGTCGTTTATGGAATACGACGCGACGTAGCTGTTACTTTAGGGGGTATAGTTTGGAAGGGAGCACATCCTTTATCCATCTTGATAAGCCCATATTCTGGATTTGAGAGCTATGGTATCAGGCTGATGAGGTTCGGTAATAACGAAACAAGTACTATGCCGGCCACTCGCGCTCAGACCGTCTATGGTCTGAAGATTTTTCCGCCACATACGTTCCGATATGAGCGTGGTGTTATCCTTGTTTATTCAAAGAGATTATAAATAACATTATCCACGTTTAAAAATAAAATCAAGTAGGTACAAGGAATAAAAAAAAAGTAGGAATGCAAGAAGATCGTACTCGTATGTAGGTATAAAATCAACAAAATTACCTATGTAGGACAAAGAAGAAGGTTGTGTCCTGTTGTGCCTGAGTTTATTTTATTTATAGTGATTTACGAAATAATTACGAGTTTTTCGATCTTTTCCCAATTTGCTTTGCTTGATCTACTTTTTAATACATTAACCAGCTGCTACTAACATGAGGTTACATCTGTAACGTAAACCAAGACCTACTATAGAACGTATGGTCATGGATTTCAAATCACCAAGACCCGAGACCATGATCACATGAGGAATAAATGAATAATCAGGATTGCTGTCTAGAAGCTGAGAACAAGCCGAGAAAACCAACTCAATATCAACCACGTTCGCCGTTACTTAGCTTTAGTAATCCATCAGCGGCCATCGGGAACTTGTCTATGCCCACAACATCCTCCAGCCTCTGCGCTGACTTATTAAACTTTGGTATCCTTTGTCGTATGAGGCCCATCGCACATTTAGAGCGTAGTCGTCAAAAGTGTAGGTCCCGTATTGTGTTAGGTACTGACGTCATGTATAAGTCAACTCGAGAGAGGTAAAAATATCTGTGCCAAGTTGCTTTCAGGAACTAGCCTCTGCGCTGACTTATTAAACTTTGGTATCCTTTGTCGTATAAAGCCCATCGCACATTTGGAGCGTAGTCGTCAAAAGTCTAGGTCCCGTATTGTGTTAGGTACTGACGTCATGTATAAGTCAACTCGAGAGAGGTAAAAATATCTGTGCCAAGTTGCTTTCAGGAACACGGCCATTGGGAACTTGTCTATGCCCACAACATCGTCTAGCCTCTGCGCTGACTTATTAAACTTTGGTATCCTTTGTGGTATAAGGCCCATAGCACATTTGGAGCGTAGTCGTCAAAAGTGTAGGTCCCGTATTGTGTTAGGTACTGACGTCATATATAAGTCAACTCGAGAGAGGTAAAAATATCTGTGCCAATTTGCTTTCAGGAACAGGCTCCAGGTACGTAAGTACCCGGAACAAGCTGAAACTACATGTCTATTTCTTTTGATGTTTGTGCACACTCCAGTCTCTACTAATGACTTTGAATCAGATTTTTCAATCAGAAATTCAGAACCGATTTGAAGTTCATCGAAGAAGGTTGTGTCCTGTTGTGCCTGAGTTTATTTTATTTATAAGTGATTTACGAAATAATTACGAGTTTTTCGATCTTTTCCCAATTTGCTTTGCTTGATTTACTTTTTACGTGTTTTCTTTTCATTTTCAATAACAAAAGTGTTTCCTAATTTTATTTTATTCACTACCTATTTATTTAATTATCTAAGTACTTTTTCCAATTTTCTCTGAGTGACAAATCAATTTTAGCTACTTCAGCTCACACGTTCACTGCTCATAATTTCATATTTAAGTTTAGGCAGATACAGATATCCGAAGAGTTTTTTGTGAGAACCTAATAAAATATCAGTTCCTATAATAAAAAGTAACAAGTGCAGTGAGAATAATCAAGTATAATCAAGTGATTTAGATTTCTAGTGCTTTGAAAACTTTGTACATTTTTTGTGCTTTCTTGCCATCATCAGGAGTGAAGATCAAATAACGAGGATAATCAACATGCAGGAATACAACACACCCTGTGTTCTCACCAAGGAGCCTTTGCAAGAGCTACTTTTTACGTGTTTTCTTTTCATTTTCAATAAAAAAGTGTTTCCTAATTTTATTTTATTCACTACCTATTTATTTAATTGTCTAAGTACTTTTTCCAATTTTCTCTGAGTGACAAATCAATTTTACCTACTTCAGCTCACTAGCTCACACGTTTACTGCTCATAATTTCATATTTAAGTTTAGGCAGGTACAGATATCCGAAGAGTTTTTTGTGAGAACCTAATAAAATATCAGTTCCTATAATAACAAGTGCAGTGAGAATAATCAAGTATAATCAAGTGATTAAGATTTCTAGTGCTTTGACTTTGTACATTTTTTGTGCTTTCTTGCCATCAGGAGTGAAGATCAAATAACGAGGATAATCAACATGCAGGAATACAACACACCCTGTGTTCTCACCAAGGAGCCTTTGCAAGAGTCGCTTGTTTGTAATATCTAATTTAAATGAAAAGTATAATATAAACGTGCAAACTAGAGATAAAAAGTAAGTAAAAAATGAATTCAGATTGTATGCGTTGCGGAAAAAAAATCAAAATTTCGAATTTCCCGCCAACTTTACACGCTCATGAAGGCTTAAATGATCTAATAACTAACATGGAAAATATGACATATCCACCAATACAGTTATCATTAGGTAAATGATGAAATAACTGACATGGAACATTTGACACATCCACCAATATCTACCTATCGTCATCATTAAATGATTAAATAACTAATATGGAAAATGTGACACATCCACCAATAATTATCAAGTCATCATTAAATAATGAAATAACCAAATAACCAACGTCCTAACATGAAACATTTGACACATCCACCAATACCTATCGTCATCATTAAATGATTAAATAACTAATTATAGAAAATACGACACATCCACCAAGATCTAGTCATCAATAAATGATTAAAAAACTAATATGGAAAATATGAAACATCCACCAAGATCTAGTCATCATTAAATGATTAAATAACTAATAAGGAAAATATGACACATCCACCAAGATATAGTCATCATTAAATGATTAAATAACCAACATGGAAAATATGTCACATCCACCAATACATTATCATTAAGTAAATGATGAAATAACAAACATGGAAAATATGACACATCCACCAATAAATACATTATCATTAAATGGTAAAATAAGTAACATAGAAAATATGACATATAAATCATAAAATAAATAACATGGAAAATATGACACATCCACCAACACAGTTATTATCATTAAATGATGAAATAAGTAACATGGAAAATATGACACATCCACCAATTCAGACATCATTAAGTAGGTAAATGATGAAATAACTAGCATGGAAAATATGACACATCCACCAATACTTACAGTTGGCATTAAATGATGAAGTAACTAACTTGGAAAATATGACATACAACCAATACAGTTATCATTTGGTAAATGATGATTGATGAAATAACCAATATGAAACTTTTGACACATCCACCAAATTTTCCAAGTAAGTAGGTATCTATGGCTTCGACTAACTACAGTTTGTCTTGTAACAATGAATAATAATAATAAAGTATAGGTATAAATCAGCTACCTACTTATTGAATGACCTTTTCTTTAATTTAAAGTTTTCCGTTTCGACCTTTTCTTTTCAGGACTTTCTCACATGCTTTCTTATGTCGGAGCAGGGACTCGGGGAGGAATTTCCGATTGCATAGGGAACACGGAATGAGAGAGGGTAAGGGCTGATACTCCTCATCTGTGAACAAAGAGACAAGCTGTTAAATATCGGTCGAAATCGGGTAATAAAGTATGCCTACCTCTGCTTTTCTTTTAAGGTCTCGGACTTTATCATCATTTCCCACAGCCTTTGTCTGATTGAGTTTCTTAACTTCAAAGATGTTGAGCATTTCTTGAACTCTTCAATACTATTGTGGTTCAGAGGATATTGGAGATGATGACTTGTGATAATGACAATGATATATGAATCAATTTTTAGAAGATCCTCTCCCCGGAAATCAATGTAAGACAGAAGATCTAGTTATAAATAACAGACAAGTCAGAAACAAACATCCTGATTAGGAAGAAAATATGGCCTGATATGGAAGAAAAGTTGCACAACATTTTAAGAGAACAAATCAATTGTTAATCTGTAAACATAGCCAGTATAGATAGCTTGGAGGGTAGTGCATCTTATAAGTGCTAGGTTGCTGGTTCAATTCCCTTCTGGGGCTAATTTTACAATAAACAATTGGGGTTTTGTCTTCTTGAACTCTTCAGTACTATTGTGGTTCAGAGGGTATTGGAGATGATGACTTGTGATAATGACAATGATATATGAATCAATTTTTAGAAGATCCTCTCCCCTTGAACATGGGTGTCTAGTTTGTAACTTGTAGTTAGATGTTTAAAGGTCGACACTCGACAGGGAGAAAACTAAAAAGTGCTTTGTCATAAGTCTGGACGACACGTCTAGTGAATGATTTTCTTGTCGATTAAGAAAAATTCTTTGACTCTTTTCTCGGAAGAAATGTTTATGTACCCATCAGAAAAAAAGTTTTTTAGGAACAGAAGAGGAATAACAATATGAACAGGATTAAGGGATAAGACATAAGTTAGTAAGAAACAGAGCAGACCTTGTATCTAACCTTCGAGAGGGGTGCTAAAGGTTTCTCTTATACCAGAAATCAAAGGAAAGAACCGTTATTCAAATAAAAATATTATTTACCGTATTTTTCATTATCCGATATTAAAATTCCCACAGACCTAAGTCATAAGACTGGACGACACGTCTAGTGAATGATTTTCTTGTCGATTCAGAAAAATTCTTTGACTGTTTTTCTCGGAAGAAATGTTTATGTACCCATCAGAAAAAAGTTTTTAGGAACAGAAGAGGAATAACAATATGAACAGGATTAAGGGATAAGACATAAGTAAGAAACAGAGCAGACCTTGTATCTAACCTTTGAGAGGGGTGCTAAAGGTTTCTCTTATAGCAGAAATCAAAGGAAAGAACCGTTATTCAAATAAAAATATTATTTACCGTATTTTTCATTATCCGATATTAAAATTCCCACAGACCTAAAAATATTGGTGTGATTTTGTTATTTCTTGGAGAGCGGAATCTTCTGTAATGAGATTTTTTGATTTTTTTACTGAGGAATGACAGAGCTCAAACGAACAAAAAATGACCCAGATCTTGAAACTCAGCCCATCAGTTTGACTAAATAATGAATTGATGACACATGAAACAATGTTAGAAAGTCTTGTATCAACAGTGTAGGTAATGCCTAATTTATTGTAAAACGCCGATTAGTGGGTGTGCCAAATTTTCCATTCGACTTCTGTTGGATGTTCTTAAGTAATGTTAGATGTTCTGAAGTAAACTTCCGATAATATTCCATATCAAGAGCCGCATCCGGGAAAGATTTCTCATTTCAATTCCAAAATCAACACTATTAGAGGTACTCATGATGCCTACAATTTAGCTAATAACTACAAATTTACTTTATTGTATTTACAAGAGCTCACAAAAGTTACAATACATCACAGATTTCTCACTTCCTCTCTCGCTTTTAAATAAGAGTGTTTGAGTTCAGCTTTTGTTAAAAAATAAAAAAAAAGTTGTTAAACATTTGTGTTAATAATAGAGCTAATGAAAATAATAGAAATTGAGGTGCCAAAACACCCGTCCTCCCTAGCATATGGTTCAGTAAATGGCATATGATGCAATCTGGACAGGGTACGTACGTGCATGTTGCCATACAGGATACAATGGAGGCATCCTTACAAGCAGAGAGGAAGAAAGCCATATGATACTCCGGTAGTGAGGGAGGCTTGACGGATTTAAAATATTGGTGTGATTTTGTTATTTCTTGGAGAGCGGAATCTTCTGTAATGAGATTTTTTGATTTTTTTACTGAGGAATGACAGAGCTCAAACGAACAAAAAATGACCCAGATCTTGAAACTCAGCCCATCAGTTTGACTAAATAATGAATTGATGACACATGAAACAATGTTAGAAAGTCTTGTATCAACAGTGTAGGTAATGCCTAATTTATTGTAAAACGCCGATTAGTGGGTGTGCCAAATTTTCCATTCGACTTCTGTTGGATGTTCTTAAGTAATGTTAGATGTTCTGAAGTAAACTTCCGATAATATTCCATATCAAGAGCCGCATCCGGGAAAGATTTCTCATTTCAATTCCAAAATCCGGCAGTGGTAACTGGCGTCCCTATTCTAAAACACGTGGCACTGGGTTTATCTATCGCCCTACAGAAGGTGTTTGTATTGTCAATCTCTAAGGACTGCATTTCCTTTCTCGAGAGGAAACGCTCCTCGGAAGGGAAACCATTGAATACGCGATCTGTAGTGGAGACAGCATGAAACTGAGTAAGAATAACAATGGTCCTCGAATTGCCAGATTTGTTGAAAACTAAAGAGATTTGAAGTTCAAATTTTGAAATGCGAGATTATGTGGAGGAAGAGGGAGGATCAACAACATGCAAATGAGGTTTGGTTTGGATGTCAGATTTAGTACCTATTCTTTGATGTTAGTTCGAGATACATGCCAACCATAGACGGTTTTCAACTTTTCCAGGCCTTTTCTTTGTTCTAAGTTCAAATTTTGAAATGCGAGATTATGTGGAGGAAGAGGGAGGATCTCAACATGCAAATGAGGTTTGGTTTGGATGTTAGATTTAGTACCTATTCTTTGATGTTAGTTCGAGATACATGCCAACCATAGACGGTTTTCAACTTTTCCAGGCCTTTTCTTTGTTCTAGGACTCTAGCTATGGTTAGAATTTTAGATTTTTTTTGTTCTATTTTCATCAGTGCTCCAGGCCAAGTTTACAAAATAGGGCAGACATGACGACAGTACTTCAGGAAATATTGTTCTCAATAGGGCAGACATGACGACAGTTCTTCAGGAAATATTGTTCTCTAGGTCTGAATCATTAATCCTTACATCATGTTTGTACATAAAACATTTCTTTCAGACTTAAACTGTTACTCTGTATCATAAGGGGTACCGTGACTACATTGACAGGGACAGATGACATCACATATACCCAGATGTACAGACATACAAAGGAGCACGGCGTACTTATTAAGACTCGTTGAGCGAATTAAGCTTAATCCTTACATCATGTTTGTACATAAAACATTTTTTTCAGACCTAAACTGTTACTCTGTATCATAGGGTACCGTGACTACATTCACAGGGACAGATGACATCACATATACCCAGATGTACAGACATACAAATAAACTGTTACTCTGTATCATAGGGTACCGTGACTACATTCACAGGGACAGATGACATCACATATACCCAGATGTACAGACATACAAAGGAGCACGGCGTACTTATTAAGACTCGTTGAGCGAATTAAGCGCTCGTGAGTTATTAATATCATCGTTCCCCTCACATACAAAACAGCTGTTCCTATTCCCGAAGCATAACAGAGAAACAGACCCCCTTCGTAATACGTTGGATTTTTCAAAGCTCTCCCCCTGTGTCTATTTTGAACCCCTGTGAATATATTCAGTCTTTATCAAAGTGTAAATCATAACAGTACTACGATTTAAACAGGAAAACAGAGGACTAGTTTGTTGGTAATTATTTTTCAAAAGTTCTTTCAGTTTTTAAAAATTCTGATTAGGCGTGGATACACGAGAGTTGCCAGCTGCCAGCTGAGGGTGTCAGGAAGAGGACAGTTTGCTGATAACGGTGACAATACCCCTGGTGAAGATTTCACCAGACTGACGGACTTTGAAGGATCTCGTCTAGAAGGTAAGTGTGATGAAGACCAGATTCATTGCTCTCCGCTTGTAGGTAACTGTGAAGTTCCTTGACAATCCACGATTACACTATAGGCAGCTTAATTCATTCTTAATTCAGGTGTTTTAACAATAGCATACCAGGTCATTTACGCTGTAGGTGTTGGATTAATCACTTGATCACTGGATTAACAATATGATATCTAATACGGAGATATTTTTTTAGCCGCTAGTGTCTCGTACAAAGTAAGGGTTTAGACTCCTAAACAAGGCGTCAATTAGAGACATTCTGAACATATTCGTGTACTGAGTTTGGTATCAAACTGAACTCTGAAACCAGACATCTTAAATCCAAGCATCAAATAAGGGAGCCGGGAGCCGCTCGTGAAAAGGTGAATAGAAAGCAATCAAACGCACCATACTCGTCAAACATCAAGCCAAACCGCATACATAAACAAAACTCTGTTTTCTTCGGCATACCATTTGAGCTTTAATGGCTGAGGGTGTCAGGAAGAGGACAGTTTGCTGATAACGGTGACAATATCCCTGGTGAAGATTTCACCAGACTGACAGACTTTGAAGGATCTCGTCTAGAAGGTAAGTGTGATGAAGACTAGATTCATTGCTCTCCGCTTGTAGGTAACTGTGAAGTTCCTTGACAATCCACGATTACACTATAGGCAGCTTCATTCATTCTTAATTCAGGCGTTTAAACAATGGCATATCAGGTCATTTACGCTGTAGGTGTTGGATTAATCACTTGATCACTGGATTAACAATATGATATCTAATACGGAGATAATTTTTTAGGCGCTAGTGTCTCGTACAAAAGTAAGTAAGGGTTTAGACCCCTAAACAAGGCGTCAATTAGAGACATTCTGAACATATTCGTGTACTGAGTTTGGTATCAAACTGAACTCTGAAACCAGACATCTTAAATCAAAGCATCAAATAAGGGAGCCGGGAGCCGCTCGTGAAAAGGTGAATAGAAAGCAATCAAATGCACCATACTCGTCAAACATCAAGCCAAACCGCATACATAAACAAAACTCTGTTTTCTTCGGCATACCATTTGAGCTTTAATGTGCAAAAATAGAAAGCATTCAAACGCACCATACTCGTCAAACATCAAGCCAAACCGCATACATAAACAAAACTCTGTTTTCTTCGGCATACCATTTGAGCTTTAATGTGCAATGAATTGTAAAATTAGTGAACAAAAACTCCATTTCCAAATGCATTTGTAGGAACTAGAAATCATTGTAACATACCGAATGTAAACTAGATATTATATTAAATGTGTACCTCAATATACCAAATAGGTAATAATGCTACCAGATAGAAGTATGGTCTAGTAACCCGCAAGACCTGATGTGCACCCATTCAAACAAACCACAGGGCATAACCCTCAATAAAACCGTTGAAAATACAAACCACACAGATGTGGTGAAGGTAAATTACGAGGAGAATGCTCAAATATGACCCATCTATTCAAGAAAGAAGAAATCATAGTTTTATCGAAATTCACCAAAAAATTGGTACCAGTGATCCATATTTGTACACACAAATTCATCCATTCACAAGATAATTTTTCTAGCAGACTGTGTTGTTTACAATGTAAACAAACTATCGTTCGAATATTTATCAAAAGAATGTGAATCTAGATACTATCTATCATTGGTACCACTTCCATCCATTTTTCTAGCAGACTGTGTTGTTTACAATGTAAACAAACTATCGTTCGAATATTTATCAAAAGAATGTGAATCTAGATACTATCTATGTAAACAGCTAACAGTTAACGCTAGTCGAATTTCATTAGATATCGATTTTTTCTTCATACTTGAACTAATTTGAACAGGGAAACTCAGAGAATTAAGAAAAAGAAATGGATCTCAAACTCGAACCATGACCTGAAGTTCCATTATTTCAGTAGGAAGGAATCTTCATACTTGAACTAATTTCAGGAACAGGGAAACTCAGAGAATTAAGAAAAAGAAATGGATCTCAAACTCGAACCATGACCTGAAGTTCCATTATTTCAGTAGGAAGGAACAGCAAGTAAACAAGAATTCAGAATTTGTCTGCTGACATTTAACATTAAACTGCATAAAATGATGAATGTTCCTTATTCACGATCCACAAATTAATCATAAGACAAATATTGGTCATCCTGCAGATTGCAAATTCCCATCATGCAGAAGAAATTGCCTTTTGGGAAAAAGATGCGTTTTTGTGTCAGAAAGTTTTGCAACATGCAACTACTTATCTTCAATTATTGCAAATTCCCATCATGCAGAAGAAATTGCCTTTTGGGAAAAAGATGCGTTTTTGTGTCAGAAAGTTTTGCAACATGCAACTACTTATAAAAACTGCACGCATTTGATCTATTGAAATGGAGAAATGTATAATTTGATAAAAGAAAAAGATGTGTTGTCGACCATGGAAAAATCTGAACTAAATGTTCATCTGTTGATTTTGTTTCCATGTAGGTAGATAACTACATGACTAAATAAATATACAACAGTATATTTAGGTAGTGTAACTTTCAATTACGTAACTCAGCAATAAGTTTTTCGCCACTGTACAAATTTGCAGATTTTGTATAATTTCTTGACATCGCGTGACAACCTCTCCTCAATTTCCAATTTGAACAATACCTACGCTATGTTATGACATGTCCTTGATTTTATTTCACGTTTTGTGTTAAGATCCCTGGGGTTTCATACAGTAGGTGCGTGATGGGTTAATAATGTTAATATGACAGTCGATATTAATATCTTCCTTTAACCCATTGACGAATGATTACGACGTCTCCTCTGTTATGAGTACGTCTGAATCCCCGATCAGGTCAATATTTTTCTTTTCACAATAACAATATTTTCCTTTCAGCTATATAGTCTAACTAACCATAAATTTCAATTGAAATTTTGTTATTTCTGAGTGAAACTGAATCAGTATCACTCTTCTCATATCCACCAAACAAACAATGTAACTTACTCTTCCCAGCCCTAGACACAATCAAAGGGTTAAGCCAACATTGTTACTCAAAACAATTTAGCATAATCGTACATGGTAAATTTAGCAACATAGGTACTCTTGTTATTTACATCAATAAATTTTGAGACTGTGTGAAAGAAACAGACTAGAAGTTTGATATTTTAATTAATGACATATTAATTAATATTAATAACATTGTAACAAAACTCTTAAAAAAGGAAAATTTAAATAGGTAAGAACTGAAGAAAAATACGAGTAGATAAAAGATTTTTTAAAAGGAATTTATTGTTGTTTCCTCCTCTTTCCAGAACTGCAATGGGACCCAACATTATCTACGATCGAGCACCAAACATGACTGATGCCAACATCAACACTGATCCCAATGGCTGTCAAGATAGACTAGCCCAAGACAAACTTCCTTTGAACGTTGCCTGCCAGGACCCTAGATTAACCACAGGGTCCCCCGTGTATCATCAACACTTTGAGCGTCTGCCTGCCGAGCAGGAACAGCAGAAATTTCTGCTCAATAACGGAATTCAGCTAGCTGAGTGTCATCCGGATGTAAGACGAAAGCTGAATGAGATGTTTTTCAGAGGAACTGACCTTAGATATATGGCTGATGTGAACACCACTGTAGCGACCTCCTTGGAACAAGATCAAAAAAGAAAAATCGAATAGATAGAAAAAAATTACACCATAAATAACCTTATAATCTGTGGTATTGGGAAAGAAGGCGAAAGGTTAATAAATTAGTCCAATCTGAATCTTTTTATAATAGATAGGTATGAAAATTTTTATGTAAATACGTATATTTGTGTATAATATTTACCCGTCGAGTTTTCAAAGCATGTGTGAGGACTATGCAGGACACTCCCTGTGACAAACACACTTGGATTATCTGTTTCTCCATTCTCTTTGGCTAGAATCTTATAGCTTCTCTTATGAACATTTAGTCCCACATTATCCAAACCTAGCATGTTTGTTCTGCCTCTTCGGATGTTTGCATACACAACAGTATGAAATCTATCACTATACTTCTCACCTATATTAGTCACTCCATTTACCAGGATGCTATCGTCCCTGGAAAATGGGTGGTCCATGGTTATCATTGATACTTTGTAATCAGGCAAGATTTTAACACATCCAAACCTAGCATGTTTGTTCTGCCTCTTCGGATGTTTGCATACACAACAGTATGAAATCTGTCACTATACTTCTCACCTATATTAGTTACTCCATTTACCAGGATGCTATCGTCCCTGGAAAATGGGTGGTCCATGGTTATCATTGATACTTTGTAATCAGGCAAGATTTTAACACCCATGTTTCTCACCAGGTCGGTCAGCTGATCTATTATCTCTTCGTCCAAGACGTCTCCACATATTCCAGTTGGTAGCAGCGTACAATTCACTCTGAGTGCTTTCATAATGCCTCCCAGTTCCAAACATTTCATCTTGTCACCAATGATCAAAGTCTTCTGAGGCGAGTCTCGAAGTTGAAACAATTGTTCAGCAGTAATACCACACTTGTCTGCACCTTTGATATTTTCTTCAACTATTTCAGTTCCTGTTGCTATAATGAGCTTCTTAGCTGTTATGATTTGTGATAGGCCCGAATATTTGGTTACTCTTACTGTGTGTGAATCCAAAATGGTTGCCTTTCCATTATAATATCGAATGCCATGATTGTCTTTAACCCGCTGCAAGTTTTCTTTGGTCAAATTAGCAATTTTCTCTTGTAAAATATCAATTAGATCTTGCCATTTGTTTGGATTTTTATTTGACTTGTGAAACTTTGTATTTATGAACAATTCTTTGTGCATGAAGTATTTGGGCAAGAGTTCCATGTTGAGTTTGGAAGCAGCTCCTATTCCTACACAAAATAGATTGTCAAAAGATCATAGCGTTAGTAGGTAATTAGTAATTACTTATTACTATTAGAGTTGGTACATTGGTACTTGGTCTGATAGTATTCTTCAAAAATCAGTTCTAGCTATGCAGTTTTAATGTTAGCCACCATCAACGATTACAAAGTGAAATTTCCAACCACATCTTTCGTTTACCTCTTATGCTATTATCACGCCTAGCACTCATATTACAGTCACACACAGCCTAAAACTCCTTTCTTCCTCTTGGTCTCGAAAACAACCTGGGGCAATTTGTTGTCAAACTTGAAGCCCATAAGGTTCACGTTTCAGAATTAGCTCTCGTTCACGATAGATGACCAATCAACCATCCAGACACACAATGTCCAACTGTTTTTCAGTGGTGCCTGGACTTATAGTATCCTTGTTCGTAGTCGAAGTGTTTAGTTATTCATTTTAGGCAACCTTTTAAAACTTTTAATAAAATTTCTTATTTGTATATGTCCTGAATAAATTATTAAAAGAGGAAGGAAGTTACTGCCAATATAGCACCAGAGGCTAGTCAACCTTAGCTGAAGATCGATCATCTTGGAAATTTAAGAACACTATATAATGAATTATGGATGTTCAATTAAGCTAGGTATTTGAATTTAATCAACATAAATTAAGCACGTTTCTGCCAGTACTGACAAAGTTAAGAGAATGCCTTATTTCCAAATTGATTGGTATCAGCTCCAAACTTGATATAATTATTTAGCACCTAATTATGAACAAATATTGGCATCAGTGACAGAGAAATTTCCAACAGTGGTTATTAACCAATAAGTCCATAATATATGCTGAAATCTGGTAGATTTCAGAAAAATAGATTGGTACAAAAGTAGAAAACTTAGAGTTGAAAAATAGATTGGTACAAAAAATACCAATAAAAAACTCATAATAGCAAAAAATACCTCTCACCGACTTCAACACACCGGTTTTATCTCAAATCTGATGAATTATTATGGCTACCAATATCAGATTAGCAAATCCTTCTATTGATGAAGAATTAGGAAGATGTTGTGTTGAATGCCCATTAAAATTCGCACATGTCTTTGCAAAAACCTACAAAGAATGTTTCAACCTAGTTATTAGTTTTTTCTATCTCCTCCTCCTTCTACTTTTTTTGCAAAGTTTAACTTGATTTTTTTTTTATTGATAAATTGATATAATTAAGGGATTTGTGCAAATACGTTCAGAATTCGCGAGATCTGTCATTAGAAACTAGTTTCCCCATTCAACACAAGAAGCTGATAGTAATCTCACCTCTATGGTGAACGAATTATACGGTTGAATCGGTGAAACTTTCCCTTGAAAATCCTATTATTTGAGTGAATTGAAAATGGAGAACATTGAAGAGAAGTTGATAGCATTAGTGCAAGTTTTTCGATACCCATATGATACACTGTATTTTTTCTAGCCAAATTTGGTTTTGTTGTTGGGCAATTCTCAAGTTGTTTAATTATTGTTCTGAAAGTTATTGTAGTATACTTGTATTGATTTGTTAAATAGTTAATGTGCTCATCATTATTGTTAATGCATCTATATGTCACTAAAATTTAAGACCCAAGCAAACAAAAAAGGGGGTGTGATTTTTTAAGTAACAACTTTGTCAAATCCTTTTATGTTTTATTGGTCTCATTTTTCCCTTATAGTTCGGAATTTTCTTTATTGTTTGATATATTGTGTCATTGTATTTTGTATTTCTAAGATTTTCTAGGATTTTTTTGTGTTTGTAAATTGTAATTTTTATAGGTGAAAATATTATGCCCACAGGACTTAAATATTTTGGTGGGAGTATGTCGCGATAGCCTACGTGTAAACACGTCCTTACGACGTTTTCTCTTTGGTTGTAGTTATGCGGGAGATTTTGAAATTAAGAAGACGAAAAGAAGAGGAAAGGAAGACGTTTGACGTTCCCAAGACGAAATAAGACGTTCCAAGTTTCCAAGTTGAGCTTTTACATTTTTCCAGATAGACATGTAAATTCTTAAGAAATAAGTTTAAAGTTCCCAAGGGGAGTGTTCCCACACATGTTTATTGTTTTACAAGTACTGAATAAATGTTGGTGATTATAAATTGTACAAGACCAGAATCTGTTTTCGAGTTTTCCTGATCTAGATAAGTATCATAAGGGGAGTGTTTCCCACAAATATCCTAGTTGTATTTTTAGTTGAAATTTGAAACGTTGAAAACGATAGAGATTAGAGAACACAAAACACATTTTGTTTTGAACTGATTCGATCTGCAATGAAACCAAATGTTCGCATTTCTCTCATGTCCGTGAAATATGCACAAGGTACCCTATTCTTCCTCAGTGCAGAACAAGAAGCCTTATTTATAACTTTATAAAAACACTAAGCAAGTCCAATTCGAAGTCCCCCCAACCGCGGGAACACCAATGTAGATTGCATTCGGTCATCTCCCTGTGTAAGAAATCCAATTTCAATATTGCCCGGGAAGTCAAATTTACAATAATTACACAAAGATTACTCTGCGAATTTAATAAAGATTAAAAAGATCTCGACTTCACGTCTAATTAAATTGGAATTTATATGTACCTATTGTAGATATATTAATATGCTGTGAACGGTTTTTGATGCAATGGTCAATAAATAACCTTGCCAACCAGAACCTACCTTCATTAAATATGTTAAAGAAGTCATTATTTAACAGACAGTGGTTTTATCTCAGCATAATATGTGAAATTGCATCTCAAAAACTCAATTTATAATTTAGGATAATTTGGTCAAGTAACATTACTGTCAAAATCATGTCTTGAAGACACTGCATGACTTCGTTTTGACTTTCGGCGAACCTCTCTCTCTCGCTTCCTCTCTCTATCTCTTCCTTTCTCTCTCCTTTTTTCTTACTTTCGTTTTTTTTTTTCTCTCTTTTCTCCTGATCTTCCTTCCTTATATTCTCTTCCACCTTTTCCTTCTAATTATCTTCCTCTTTGATGGCACGTAAGAACCTCAACAAGAATTTTCCAAATAAATCACCCAGTTCATTATTTTCATCTACAAGAAATTTATTGTATATTCCTAATGTCTCACAACAGACGATCCAAACACTCAATAAAATTCTAAATGTCTCATAATTTTCACTCCACAAATATTGTGTTCTTCGGTTAACTTGCTGATGAATTAAACGTTTTGGTGACAATTCGAATGGTATATATGTTACGGTAAATGTAGAAAATCTGGTCATTGTGAAAAATTACCGGTTATTTTTCACAATTACCACTGTCATTGGTAAATATTCATGTGTGGACAGTTTGTCATCGAATAGAGGCTGAAACCCCCGATACGACAAATCTTAAGGTCAGCCACTTACTAGCAGATAGACCTGACAGGCGGACCTGGTCAGGTGTACCTGACAGGTCTACCTGATAGATAGTAGCTGACTTTAGCGGTTATAAACCTCATAAATTAAATAAATAATAATAATATAAAAAATAGTGTTTAATTTAAGAATACTTTCCTAGGCCCTGAGAAGACATAAGAAATAATTCTATAAAACTCATTATTTCTCACATTTACCGGTTATTTTGCACAATTACCAGAGGGCCTTGGTAAATGTAGGAAATCCTATCAGGAACGATAGACACGCGTGCGCAGTGTCTTTGTTTATCAAGTGGTATTCATTTTCACAATCTACAGGTGTTTTCAATCTTTTTTTTTATTATTATTATTTATTTTTTTTTACTGAAGTGAAGTAAATTTTATTGTCTTGAATTTTTTCCTACAGGTGTTTTCAATCTTTTTTTTTATTATTATTATTTATTTTTTTTTACTGAAGTGAAGTAAATTTTATTGTCTTGAATTTTTTCAGGTGTTTTCAATCTTTTTTTTTATTATTATTTATTTTTTTTTACTGAAGTGAAGTAAATTTTATTGTCTTGAATTTTTTCCTTAATTTACAACTGTAGATCTGTTTATTGGGCTATGGCAATGGAGGAAAGTTCTAATGTTTTTAATTTAAAAGTATGTAGGTACTTGATGTGAGTGCCACTCTGCCACTAAAACAGATAAAACTCCAAACGCAGTTTTTCTTACTAAAGATAAGTAGGTACCAAAGTTTGATAAAGAATGTGAATGAAAGTAGGTAAGTCTAAAATAGTTGGTAAAACACCTTTAGAACACGATCTAATGAAAAACTAAAACTCCAAACGCAGTTTTTCTTACTAAAGATAAGTAGGTACCAAAGTTTGATAAAGAATGTAAATGAAAGTAGGTAAGTCTAAAATAGTTGGTAAAACACCTTTAGAACACGATCTAATGAAAAAGTTTGTTGTCATGAAATTTGGGGACACGGAAAAACTCATTTGTCCCCTGGATAAAGGTGACCAAAGTGTTAGGTTTTATGCACATTTCGAAGAGTTGAAATATTATTTTGCAATTTAAAAGAAAGGGGTTCCAAATATGGTAATTTTAATTTCAAAAGAGCATTAGAAATCTTTATTTTCTACATTTACCACTGAGCATTGGCGATTTTAAATAATTACCGGTAAAAGTAAGAAAAATTTCTTACATTTAGAAAAATTTCTTACATTTACCAGCACGTTTGGTAATTGTGAAGAATCACCGGTAATTTTTCAAAATTACCAATTTTCTACATTTACCTTAACATATATATATAAAGAAGTCAAAACAAAATAAATAGATAAATAACTGAATAAATAAATGATGATAATGTTGATGATTATAAGCTACACCAATTCTAAATGTCTCGTAATTTTCACTCCACAAATAATATTGTGTTCTTCTGTTAATTTGCTGATGAATTAAACGTTTTGGTGACAATTCGAATGGTATATATATATAAAGAAGTCAAAACAAAATAAATAGATAAATAACTGAATAAATAAATGATGATAATGTTGATGATTATAAGCTACACCCGAGTACCAATAATTCGGGACATTATGTAAAATATGTGTCTCATAATCTCATAAAATGTCAAAACATAGGTAGGTACCTACCCACATAAATAATAAATATATAAGACCTTGGTTAGACTGGTGGGGTATAGAGACTTTTCAGTCCTATCCCAGTAGGATAAACAAGGTATATTCTATTCTGAGAACCTTTTCCGAGTGAGTAAATATTTCCAAAGATTTTTTGATGAATTGAATTGGTACCAGTTAAAGGCTCGTGTTGTCTTCAAGGCATTGTCCCTGTCTTGGTTTTATGGGTGCTCTCTACTCCATCTTCATTTTGATTTTTAGCTAAAGATATATCATATGTGTGTTAAAGAATACTCACCAGTTGTATATCATATGTGTATTAGAGAATACTCACCAGATGCATTTTTTGTTAGAGAATACAAGATGCATTGTGTATTAAGCTGTGTCCACACATAGTCGACGCCGTCTACCTATTTTAGTACTAGCCTAGTCTAAAATCTATTTTATTGGTTTAAATTACATATCATTAGTTCACACTTTAGCAGAAATCCGATAGTGTTCAATTTATTACAAAGTGGCACCTATGCCTGTAAAGAAACCTGTGAAATCACGAGCTATCAGGAAACGCCAGTGGATAGCAAAAACTTATGGATATTTAAATGTATGTAATCTATGTTTTGATATTGATCATAGGCAATAATCACTGGTCTAGTCTAGGATGATATATGGGCGTATAATTCCGTGCTTTGTAACTCTAATCCTGGTAGGCATAGTTTGATTATTTTTCCACAGAGTGTGATAGACTAAAATTTGAGACTATTAGAATTAAATGGACTTATGGACCTGAAAGTTGAGAATTTGGTAGAACGAGGTACCTACCTACCTCTACTTACCCTGGTAGAAGAAAGTTGGAAAGGGTACAAAATTCAATTTTTTTTTTTTTTTTTTTTAAGAAATCAAAGATTATATTTATTTATTTTTTGTTCAAGTAGTACATATTTACAAAGTAATATGACAGAAATTACAGAATATAAAATTATAAATGTAAAAAGAATATACAATGAAAAATAAAAAAATATAACAAAAAATAAAGTACATTATCACTTAACATGATTTGTTTCTTTTGATCTTCTTTGTTTTGTGAGTTGATTTTTTTGGATTTCCCTTGAAAATCCTATTATTTGAGTGAATTGAAAATGGAGAACATTGAAGAGAAGTTGATAGCATTAGTGCAAGTTAAAACTGTTCTGTACGACACCTCTGATACAGACTGTATGAGAACCAGATACAAGCAACAGATCTGGGATGAGATTGATCTTCTCAAACATTGAACACAAGGACAAAAACTCGCCATCTGAATCAGATTCAACATAATATTTGAAAAAGAATTTGCCATCTTTAAACACAAAAAAAAGCTTTTTTAAATAAGTAGGTAATAGGTACCAACACCTAGAAAGCTATCCTCGTACTGAGAGACTGCTCATCAATGTGCGCTGTAAACTGTGTCACACAGTTCCAATTTTCCTAAACTGCACTGCGTGGCTGTGCTGCCTGACTGTGTAACGCAGCTCAATGTGCGCCCTAGCTGAGGCAGGCGAGTGACACAGGCAAGTGGCACGTGCGAGTGCACTGCGTCGTAATGTGCGCGGTAGTATTGAATCCAATGGTTTACAAAAACTGCTTTGCTGTGCTGCGTGACTGTGCTGCGTAGCTGCGTCTCAATGTGCGCCGGGCCAAGAAGTCCATAATTAAATTATAGCAGAGGCACCGCAGTGATACCATTCATAAGGCGTCCATGGAAACGCTTGAAAAAATAGATTTTAGCCAACATATTTGTTAAGTCTAGGAGCCATATTATTATCAAAGTAGTTTTTTGTATTATTTTTCTATACTGGCCAATATCGTAGATTGCTTATCGAGATACATTAATCAAATGTGTTGCCAAAATGTTAGAACTATAAAAATCTAACTAGCGTTCGATGATTATACGAGTATTATTGCTGTAAAACCATCAAATAGCTATAAAGCGATTGTATGTCACAGGTGGGAGGAGAAATGGAAAGTTTTGAACTTTTGTGACACTTGTGAAGGGAGTTGGGAAGTCAGTAAACTTCCAGTTGGACCGGCAGGCACGGCGGCCTTACATAACAGTTTGTTATTATTACCATAGCTGAGTTATTTCTGCTTAAGAAGCCCATAATTAAATTATAGCAGAGGCACCGCAGTGATACCATTCATAAGGCGTCCTTTGGAAACGCTCGAAAAAATAGATTTTAGCCAACATATTTGTTAAGTCTAGGAGCCATATTATTATCAAAGTAGTTTTTTTGTATTATTTTTCTATACTGGCCAATATCGTAGATTGCTCATCGAGATACATTAATCAAATGTGTTGCCAAAATGTTGGAACTATAAAAATCTAACTAGCGTTCGATGATTATACGAGTATTATTGCTGTAAAACCATCAAATAGCTATAAAGCGATTGTATGTCACAGGCTTGAGGAGAAATGGAAAGTTTTAAACTTTTGTGACACTTGTCAAGGGAGTTGAGAAGTCAGTAAACTTCCAGTTGGACCGGCAGGCACGGCGGCCTTACATAACAGTTTGTTATTATTACCATAGCTGAGTTATTTCTGCTGGAAAATATAGTATGTAGAAATGTAGCCTTAAATTAATAAAGTTACAATTTCCATGCCTCGAATCCGGGGGTTTCAAAGACAAGCTAAGAAATCCAGTAAAATTCACAACAGCAAGAAAAATATTGCTCCTTTAGTCTTTTTCTACCCAGATGTTTTGGTAACTGTCCACAACATACATAGAATTTAAAGCTCTATCTACTTAACATGTGTGATAGTATGTAGAAATGTAGCCTTAAATTAATAAAGTTTCAATTTCCATGCCTCGAATCCGGGGGTTTCAAAGACAAGCTCAGAAATCCAGTAAAATTCACAGCAGCAAGAAAAATGTTGCTCCTTTAGTCTTTTTCTACCCAGATGTTTTGGTAACTGTCCACAACATACATAGAATTTAAAGCTCTATCTACTTAACATGTGTTACATACAGCTTACACACAGATTTAAATCGATAGGTATATTTTCCTTGAACATAAAATCGGCAGATCATGATTTGACTATTGATGATTTTAAATCTATCTAAAATTTGATGTACCCGTCTTATAAGAATGGTGGAGGCGTCCTTTTCTCAGTTGCTAATATTACTTCGGGGCGTATATTTTCACCTATTGTAAATTACAAGTTTTCTCTCACTTCTGCTGATTTTGGTATCAATAATCTTGCTCGAGGACCTCAAGGTAAGCTGGAGGGTGGAGGTGCCGACAATTATTAAAACAAATAGGTAACTACCCGTCTTATAAGAATGGTGGAGGCGTCCTTTTCTCAGTTGCTAATATTACTTCGGGGCGTATATTTTCACCAATTGTAAATTACAAGTTTTCTCTCACTTCTGCTGATTTTGGTATCAATAATCTTGCTCGAGGACCTCAAGGTAAGGTGGAAATGCCGACAATTATTAAAACAAACAGGTAACTAGCTAGGTAGATTTTTTTTCCCTCAAACATTATCAAATCAAACCATTTTTTTTTTTTTTTTTTTTTTTTTACATTCCTGTGTGAAAGGGCAGTATCATTTTCATAGGTTTGAATTTCCAGGCATTGTGTCGCGTATCGTACGACTATAAGCTTTCATTGTGCGAGAGGCCTTAAGTTGAGCTGTTCAAATTGGTTTCTCTAAAGGCAGCCATCCACGGTCCAGTCTAAAACCGAAACGTGGCTCGTGCTGAAAGATCCCCAATCAGGTCACCAGAGAAGCCGACTTGAACAGTATAGCCGACCACTGCATTGTTCCTGTCTGCAAAACTTGTCTGCGAGACCAGAATATGAATGGTCTCACAGCAATCTTCAACATCTCAATGATTGCTGATGCTAACTCTGCTGATCTTGTTCCAAGGAGGTCGCTACAGTGGTGTTCACATCAGCCGTATATCTAAGGTCAGTTCCTCTGAAAAACATCTCATTCAGCTTTCGTCTTACATCCGGATGACACTCAGCTAGCTGAATTCCGTTATTTGAACTCCCCATTGTGTTTGTCAAGGAGAAATATATCGGTGGATGGCACCATGTCCTGCCCATGATAGATAGCAATGTCGGTACTCTGGAGAAGCTTCTGAATAACGAGCTCCAGTATGATATCTGTGTCATTGGAGGAGGCACGTGTGGACTTGCTGCTGCTTTTGAGGCTAGCAAAGACTTGGTTGTGGCTGTGTGTGACTGTAATATGAGTGCTAGGCGTGATAATAGCATAAGAGGTAAACGAAAGATGTGGTTGGAAATTTCACTTTGTAATTGTTGATGGTGGCTAACATTAAAACTGTAGGTATAGCTAGAACTGATTTTGGAAGAATACTATCAGACCAAGTACCAATGTACCAACTCTAATAGTTAAAATAATTACTAATTACCTACTAACGCTATGATCTTTTGACAATCTATTTTGTGTAGGAATAGGAGCTGCTTCCAAACTCAACATGGAACTCTTCTATTTCGTTGTAATAAATACCAAGGTACCTACCTACCTACTGATTTAGTGCAATTTTATTAATTCTAGGCTGGTACGTTATACTTTGGCACTTGGCAGTATACCTATTCCAAATGAATGGGATTTTATTGAACTACCTAAGACTGGGAGTTAACAAATGACTGTGAGTATGTAAGTACATAGATAATGCTATGCCTAATTATTAGGTACCTACCTATATCGAATGTTAAACAAACATATTTTGAACTAATAAAAAGAAACCGAATGAAATGTAGGTATATGTATAATTTAAGTAGGTATAATTTATTATCAAAAATAACATAATAAATATGTGTTTTATTCGAAAAATTGATAAATAAATAGGTATCTTTCTATCTACATACGAGTAAGCATAAATACCAACTTAATTATTTATAATAATTAGTTATTTACACATTATTTATTATTTACAGAGGCAAGAGTAAAATATAAATAGGTAGGTACATGCCTACTTAGGTATGTAAATAATACCAAGCAAGATAATATTTTCATTTTCAAGGAGGTACCTACCTATACCTATGTATGTAAATAAAATGAAGATAAGATTGTACGAAAGAATAAAAAGTTTTCATTCAATTAATTCATTCCAGAAAGTTAATTTAGAAATAAAATTATTTTGACTAGAATTTTGTTCGAAATAATTCTAATTTCCGATCACTGGAATACAAAATCACCTGCGGCGCAATCTCTAATATCTAGAACAGATTTTGAAATCGCATGTCCACAATTGGTACCTTGGAACGTTGCCTGCCAGGACCCTAGATTAACCACAGGGTCCCCCGTGTATCATCAACACTTTGAGCGTCTGCCTGCCGAGCAGGAACAGCAGAAATTTCTGCTCAATAACGGAATTCAGCTAGCTGAGTGTCATCCGGATGTAAGACGAAAGCTGAATGAGATGTTTTTCAGAGGAACTGACCTTAGATATATGGCTGATGTGAACACCACTGTAGCGACCTCCTTGGAACAAGATCAACAGAGTTAGCATCAGCAATCATTGAGATGTTGAAGATTGCTGTGAGACCATTCATATACTGTTCAGGTCGGCTTCTCTGGTGACCTGATTGGGGATTTTTCAGCACGAGCCACGTTTCGGTTTTAGACTGGATCGTGGATGGCTGCCTTTAGAAGAACCAATTTGAACAGCTCGGCTTAAGGCCTCTCGCACAATGAAAGCTTATAGTCGTACGATAGGCGACACAATGCCTGGACATTCAAACCTATGAAAATGATACTGCCCTTTCACACAGGAGGCGACCTGCCCTAGTAAAAATCGCGCGACTACGCTGTTAATGTGCGAGAGGCCTAAATTAGGTACACTATATCTATTTGTTAGTTCTTAGTTTTAAATCGTAAAATTCGTAAGAGTAATAGCAAACATATTTGCAAATGAACAGCTAATAGACCAAAGACATCTGTTTATTTGTATGAATCTTCTAAGGGTTCCACGTCGATTTTAGAATATACGCTTTTAGTAAGAGACCATTTTTCTGCAGGTACAAAGAAAAAGAAAATAAGGTGACTTCTACTAATAAGTCCATATTTGTTTCATACATAGGAAACATTGAACACAGAATTTATTTTTCATCATTAAATCTCAAACCTATTCCTTCATGTACCTACATACCCACTGTGTAAGTACACGCAGAAGAACACCGGAATCTACGGGTGTACAATGTACATGTACTGAGCGTCATCTACTCGAATTAACACTTTTCATACTCGCTTGTTGCATAATTGTTCACCACAACTCGACTCCTGAATGTAACTGAAAGCCATGCCCTTAGAATATCTCCAGGACGCCTCAATTGAGCACCAACTTATCTTGAATCTGCCGTACACCAATAGTTGACCAAAGTCTCCATTTGGTTTTTAGTGATTCCTTTAATAATACAAGTGGCAAGTGATTGCAGAATGTCTGCCACGCGAGGTGCCAGCACGTGCATACCAATAATCCGATCCTCAAGCTCTTTGACACATACGAATTTGAAGTAGGCCGGGCCTATGTTGGTTTTGTGAATGGATATATCGTCCGGGCCATACAAAGCCACTGCCGTCTCTTCAGTTTCACCGATAGCGCCGTATTCTGTGGGCGTTAGCAAGACTCTAGGGATCATGATCGAGTTGGTTGTGATGTAAGCGTGAGTCTGGAAACTTCGAATTAAATTTATCATGTGTTGAACTCCTGTGGAAGGAAAAGACAAATCGAATAGATAGAAAAAAATTACACCATAAATAACCTTATAATCTGTGGTATTGGGAAAGAAGACGAAAGGTTCATAAATTAGTCCAATCTGAATCTTTTTATAATACACTAGTGGTTGACCCGTCCTTTGTACGGGACCACCACACACACACAAATACACTTCCCCCCACACACACCACACCCATCACACACCAAATTTATCATGTGTTGAACTCCTGTGGAAGAAAAAGAAAAATCGAATAGATAGAAAAAAATTACACCATAAATAACCTTATAATCTGTGGTATTGGGAAAGAAGGCGAAAGGTTAATAAATTAGTCCAATCTGAATCTTTTTATAATAATTAGATATGAAATTTTTTATGTAAATACGTATATTTGTGTATAATATTTACCCGTCGAGTTTTCAAAGCATGTGTGAGGACTATGCAGGACACTCCCTGTGACAAACACACTTGGATTATCTGTTTCTCCATTCTCTTTGGCTAGAATCTTATAGCTTCTCTTATGAACATTTAGTCCCACATTATCCAAACCTTACAAATCATAATATTATGTATTAAAATTTTGCTGTACAATAAATTATATTACTGTAAAATGACCTTTATTTCTCGATTACCTACCTCGAAACCATAGCACGTATTACCACACGGATTTACCTCCCAGGATATACATTGATTTCTCTTTCGGTGTCTTGTCAGTCTGGTTTTCTTACCAAAGTTTTGGTGGTAGCAAATGAATGAAATTCGACTTGGGGCGAAAATCTAGCGAAATTATGACACGTTTTGACGTTAAAGTAAACACGCGGATCTACAAGAATTTATGTTAAGATTGTTGAAACCTGACATCCTAGGATGTGAAATATGGTGGTACAAACTTCTAATCTTAGGTAGGTACACCTACTTTACTGATGTACCAATGGTGGACATGCGATTTCAAAATCTGTTCTAGATATTAGAGATTGCGCCGCAGGTGATTTTGTATTCCAGTGATCGGAAATTCAAATTATTTCGAACAAAATTCTAGTCAAAATAATTTTATTTCTAAATTAACTTTCATTGAATGAATTAATGAAAACTTTTTATTCTTTCGTACAATCTTATCTTGATTTTATTTGCATACATAGGTAGGTATAGGTACCTCCTTGAAAATGAAAATATTATCTTGCTTGGTATTATTTACATACCTAAGTAGGCATGTACCTATTTTACTCTTGCCTCTGTAAATAATAAATAATGTGTAAATAACTAATTATTGTAAATAATTAAGTTGGTATTTATGCTTACTCGTATATAGATAAAAAGATACCTATTTATTTATCTATCAATTTTTCGAATAAAACACATATTTATTATGTTATTTTTGATAATAAATTATACCTACTTAAATTATACATATACCTACATTTCATTCAGTTTCTTTTTATTAGTTCACAATATGTTTGTTTAACATTCGATATAGGATATAGGTAGGTACCTAATAATTAGGCATAGCATATTATCTATGTACTTACATACTCAGGCATTTGTTAACTCCCAGTCTTAGGTAGTTCAATAAAATCCCATTCATTTGGAATAGGTATACTGCCAAAGTATAAAGTACCAGCCTAGAGTTAATAAAATTGCACTAAATCAGTAGGTAGGTACCTTGGTATTTATTACAACGGAATAGAACTGAATAAACGGTATTTCACCGATTCAACCGTATAATTCGTTCACCATAGAGGTGAGATTACTATCAGCTTCTTGTGTTGAATGGGGAAACTAGTTTCTAATAACATATCTCGCGAATTCTGAACGTATTTGCACAAATCCCTTAATTATATCAATAAAAAAGAAAATCAAGTTAAACTTTGCAAAAAAAGAAGGAGGAGGAGATAGAAAAAACTAATAACTAGGTTGAAACATTCTTCGTAGGTTTTTGCAAAGACATGTGCGAATTTTAATGGGCATTCAACACAACATCTTCCTAATTCTTCATCAATAGAAGGTTTTGCTAATCTGATATTGGTAGCCATAATAATTTATCAGATTTGAGATAAAACCGGTGTGTTGAAGTCGGTGAGAGGTATTTTTCGCTATTACGAGTTTTTTATTGGTATTTTTTGTACCAATCTATTTTTCAACTCTAAGTTTTCTACTTTTTGTACCAATCTATTTTTCTGAAATCTACCAGATTTCAGCATATACCTATTATGGACTTATTGGTCAATAACCACGGTTGGAAATTTCTCTGTCACTGATGCCAATATTTGTTCATAATTAGGTGCTAAATATATCAAGTTTGGAGCTGATACCAATCAATTTGGAAATAAGGCATTCTTTCTTTCAAATTTAATTAATCGATTTATTACTCGTATCATGTAGGTAACACATGTTTCCATGCCTCTTAGCAGCACACTACAGTGATAGTAAGCATTCTATTGATACAATTGATTAATCTACATATTATGTGTACATTCGTATATATATGTCGAAAAAAATCAGCCTAAGGTAATAGTAATAGTCGAGTTTGTTTTACATCGAAAACATACAGAAGCTAAAGAAGCTAATAGGTAAATAGGCTAATGCCTAGTGCCTAGTCCTAGGTTCTATGATCTATGTACCTTGTACCTATCTAGGCGTCCTTTCCTACAGGCTATTTGTTTTCTACATCGAGATACAAATCAGCCGACTTTTCATTATCGAGAGCTACCTCAGGCTAACAAGAGTAGGCTGGAGGATTTAATGAGCCTCATTAGGCGTTATAATTACATCTATGAAATACACTAGAAATTTTTGGTAAACAGCTACCAATGCCTATCCTAATAAGTTGCTGAACATGAAAAAATCTATGGTGTAAAAAAAAAAAAAAAAAAAAAAAAAAAAAAAAAAAAAAAAAAATTCGTATCTAGATAGACCGAAAGATCTGGTAACTAAATGTGTAAGAATTTCTTTGTTTCTCCATAACTCCAGAACGGTTTATCTGATTTTAATAAAATTTGGCAAACATCTCTAAAGTACATATTTCTCATTTTAGGCTCGATCGGGCATTTAAAGGAACCATAGGAGGATTTTTTTCCCGAGTTCTACAGTTCTCTCAAATAGTTTTTCCCTATCGAGGTCCCTCAGCCAAAATAACTTTGTTTTCCATGGCAGAAACGTGCTTAATTTATGTTGATTAAATTCAAATACCTATAGCTTAATTGAACATCCATAATTCATTATAGTGTTCTTAAATTTCCAAGATGATCGATCTTCAGCTAAGGTTGACTATGACTAGCCTCTGGTGCTATATTGGCAGTAACTTCCTTCCTCTTTTAATAATTTATTCAGGACAAATACAAATAAGAAATTTTATTAAAAGTTTTAAAAGGTTGCCTAAATTCCTAAAACACTCCGACTACAAACAAGGATACTATAAGTCCAGGCACCACTGAAAAACAGTTGGACATTGTGTGTCTGGATGGTTGACTGGCCATCTATCGTGAACGAGAGCTAATTCTGAAACGGGAACCTTATGGGCTTCAAGTTTGACAACAAATTGCCCCAGGTTGTTTTCGAGAACAAGAGGAAGAAAGGAGTTTTAAAAAAGTTTTTTAATTCTTGTGCAAATAAGAAGTTCAGCAAAAATCAACTTGACGATAGAGATAAATTATGCAGACTTTAACAACTAGATTGATTATGCCCAATATGTTTAACATGACTCCTACCAGATGTGGTAGGAGGCTCGTGGTAACCAAAGTCGGGTCCTGTTGAATCAATGTGAAATTGTTTATCATGTTTTCCGAGGATTCTCGCTTGAATATCTTGGTTTTTCTATTTTGATTACTTGAAATAATAAATTATAATGCATTGGTGTAGTGGTAAGTGCAGTGGGCTTTGTTGTTTCAACTTCCAGAAATTTAGCGTAATGTTTTAATCAGGGGAACGACAATTGTGACAATCATACATGTTTCCAATTAAAATAATGAAATTGTTTATCACGTTTTCCGAGGATTCTCACTTGAATATTTTGGTTTTTCCATTTTGATTACTTGAAATAATAAATTGGAATGCATTGGTGTAGTGGTTAGTGCAGTGGGCTTTGTTGTTTCTGGAGATTGTTGTTTCAACTTCCAGAAATTTAGCGTAATGTTTTAATCAGGGGAACGACAATTGTGACAATCATACATGTTTCCAATTAAAATACCTTGTAAATTTCTTTCCCCATGATTATTTCAGAATGTTAAAAGCAAACTATTTCATGCTTCATATTGTGAGGAGCCGCTTGTTATCATTATGTTAATTTAATTAATTCAAGATCCGTCGATATATTGTCAGGATACTGCTAGGATTTCGTATTCTTCCACATACAGAAGGGGATCTTATCAGTTTGGAGTAGTTTTTAAATACCTACCTTGGTACGAGAGTGAAACATAAATAACAAACAATAGTGTTCCGGCAAATAATATGGGTTGTTATGATGTTATCTATGGTTGGGAAAAAATTCGCACTCTTTCTTCATTGATTCAAGACAGTCGTTACTCCAAAATACTGAAAATCGAAAGGATATCGAGGCTGCTTCTTGAGAGAAACTTTGGACTTAAGGTACCTATGTATGTAAATGGACTATTTAAATTTAAAATTACTATTTATCAGGCTGTTAAAATTTAAAGTCCTCCTGTGTTACTTGGGAACCACACCACTGGAAAAAATAGTCAACTAGTAGATAAAAGTAGTAATAGTAACAGAATAGATATTGAATACCTAGAAGTCTATGATCTAGGAATAGCTAGAATAGAAATCCCGCTAATAACAACATTGGCAAGAGGTAATTTAAACACTAAAATATAAATGTTAACTAGGCAAGAACTAATGTGAATTTGAAACCGGGAATTAGACTGTCTAATATAATAATTCATCATATTTAGGTAGCATTAGTTCTAACTGGATACCTATAAATCTATTTTGCTAATATTGTAAGGCAGTAGTAACTCCAAATCCCATTTCCTGATGTATCACTAAAGTTAAGCAACGTGGTATGCAGAGGGGTGAACTGTCTGACCAACTGCATGCTACTGTCTGGTCCCAGCCCCACTCGAGCTAGGTGAGGTTAATGTGACGAGACGGTTAACTTGTCGTCGAATGCAGGGTAAACAATAACAAGATTAAGAAGAAGAAAAAAAAAAACCTACACATGGAAAACATCAAAAATCTTTCAGGCTTGCTCAAGGAAACTTGTAGCCTGAAATAATCAGAAAAGAAACAAATCATGTTAAGTGATAATGATAATAATTCATCATATTTAGGTAGCATTAGTTCTAACTGGATACCTATAAATCTATTTTGCCAATATTGTAAGGCAGTAGTAACTCCAAATCCCATTTCCTGATGTATCACTAAAGTTAAGCAACGTGGTATCCAGAGGGGTGAACTGTCTGACCAACTGCATGCTACTGTCTGGTCCCGGTCCCACTCGAGCTAGGTTAGGTTAATGTGAGGAGACGGTTAACTTGTCGTCGAATGCAGGGTAACAAACCCCGTTACCCATTTCCAATGGATTTGAATTTTGTACCCATTTCCAACTTTTCTCCTACCAAGGTAAGTAGAGGTAGGTAGGTACCTCGTTCTACCAAATTCTCAACTTTCAGGTCCATAAGTCCATTTAATTCTAGTCTCAAATTTCAGTCTATCACACTCTGTAGAAAAATAATCAAACTATGTATACCTACCAGGATTAGAGTTAAAGTTACAAAGCACGGAATTATACGCCCATATATCATCCTAGACTAGACCAGTGATTATTGCCTATGATCAATATCAAAACATAGATTAGATGACTATTTTGAAAACATAAAAACTATGGATGCTACAAAAATCCAAAATTAAGAAATAAAAATATTTTATTAGGTTGTGACTTAATTTATCCATCGCGTTATTAATTAGAACTTGTTTTCAGTTTATTTATTCAAATGTGACAAAATAGATGACATTGTGCCTTCGCTGTTATTATTCTTATAGCTCTTGATATAAGGTGTTCTTGAAATGTCGCGTCTTCAGCATTAGGCTGGTAGACTCGATAATTTTGAGATCGTCGAATCTAGGTATAATTAATTAAACGGATTTTTTTCAAAGATATTATTTGAAGTTGAATGAATGGGGTACATCCACTAATGCTCCTTCATGTGACTTTTTATTGTCAATGAGGAAAATAGCACCAATGACAAAACAATAGGTCACATGTATTTCTTTATAAAGAGGTCACTTCTTTACTGTCCATTTCGAAGGACTGAAAGTGATTTACATTGAGTTATTTTAAAAATAAATTTTAGAGATGCAATTTCCTAAACACCTTGCAGTTAAGAGTGTGTCAATTGTGGCATAGACCACACTATTATCTTCCATAAAAATGTGAAGATTGATAAAAAAATTCTTTCACAGCCAACTGGTTTTCGGTAACACTCACAAATGTATCTTCATTTTTATTATTTTTAAAACAGTTTAAAATTCAACATCTCTATTTTAGAGAATTAAATAAAGAAGAAACAAGAGCTAGTATAGTTTTAAGTGTTTACAACTTCTACTTTGCTGATTGTCATAAACTTGTGACAAAAATAAACACACGAAAAGACAAAACTCGAATTTTGGTCATCATTCTGTTTAATAAGTAGAAAAGGCACATCCACTAATTGAACTCACTGAAACGCTAGTATTTTTAGTATTAAATATTATTATTTTAATATTTAAAAACCACATTTATCAACACAATATTTACCTAGTCCCAACTTACATCAACCATTGTTAAAGGTGAGGAGTTGTTGCCCTCACTAGTTCTTGTTTCAAATAAATCTCGAAATCTTCAGTAGGCGTATGTAGAATTTAATTGGAGTATTGAGTTACTGCTAGTCAGGGTATAATCTGATTTCATTACAAAAGTAATTTTTCAAATCCTGGGGAATGTCTTAATAATAACTGACTTGAGCTCAATAGGAACTGAAAAACAAACAATGATTTTAACAACTACATAATCAGTAATATAATATATGAAGGTGCTAGTGTCATCTCAGGGGCAAGCTCAGTGGATGTCTCATACAGAGTTTATGTTGGCGTACTTCCATTTTCCACAATAATATTTTAAATTCACTTATTATAGTGAATATTTTAGATACTCGTAGATCCTACATATTTGAATAAAGAGTCATGTAAATGGCGCATCTTCTAATATTAAGCGGATTATTTGGAAAATGGTAAATAGCACATCCACTAATATCAAGTGAATTATTTGAAAAGGAGTAAATGGCACATCCACTAATGTTAAATTGAACTACATATTTGAAGCAATGCAAATATGACACCTCCGCTATTTTCGAAGTGGTTTGGGAACATTTTAAAATGAAATAGTATCAAATAATATTTTTAGCTTCGTGCCTGATGGAAAATATAAATTAGAAAAAAGTGTTTTTGTTCTTCATGTTAGGTACTACAGTTGGTAACTGAAATAACCAATATGAGTACAACGGAATAATGAATCAAACTTGAAAATCTAGAAATACAGGGACTACTTCACTCGGATTTAAGAGCTGTTGAATGATTCTGAGAATCTGAATTTTTTAGCTTCGTGCCTGATGGAAAATATAAATTAGAAAAAAGTTTTTTTGTTCTTCATGTTAGGTACTACAGTTGGTAACTGAAATAACCAATATGAGTACAATGGAATAATGAATCAAACTTGAAAATCTAGAAATACAGGGACTACTTCACTCGGATTTAAGAGCTGTTGAATGATTCTGAGAATCTGAGGGTATTTGGTTGTTTTATATAACCGAATATTTACATGGCTTTACAGTCTAAAGATTGTAGAATCGAGCTTCAAAAGCACAAAATCTAATGAGGAAATTTCTTGTGTTGACCAAATTTCATAAAAACCGGACAAACCCCTCAAGATTTGATTGCACTGTAGCACAAACAGGCAAATTTTCTTCGGACACTTTGTTGTCTAACAGGATGGACAAGTTCACTCAGTTTTCCTGGTGTAATCCTGTATGGTACAAGTACCTCATGGTGGACGGGGCCCAAAGGCTTTACTTCTGATCCCATCAAACGCACTAAACAAACATTAGATAAGAAGTTCACCGGGTTATTTACGATCTGTCTGGTGAGATATTGGTTCACACTTGTGGTGGTTTATGGGCGCAAGACTTGAACCTTGCTGTAGTCGTGTCTACCCTTGAGCATACTCGTTTTGTATTGAGATATCACTTGGTAAGTCAGATGTGGAGCTTATATCGGGAATCAATTTTATTTGTTTGGACAGTAATATATGGTTGCATACCAATATGTTCCATGTGGGGACGCCCCATAGGCATGATGGAAGTCTGTGAGGAAGAAATGCCAGTTCAGAGTTTCGACCCTAGGCTTTTGATATTCCGAAAGCGAATAAATATTGAAAGGAACAAGTTCCTAATTCTAAGAAAAGATAATCCACACAGCCTCTGAAACTATGGTAAAACCGGCTGAAGTATGTCTAATGGGTCTGAACTGAAACAATTTGGATGAATTTCGAATAACTTTAGACACAAAAAATACACATCCATTCTCACCTATTGTTTCTCTATTTTCAGTAATAGGCAAATCAGCTTCTTGGTCTGAAGAGGGATCTTGGGCTATCTCGATTGAACTAAATATCTGAAATTAATTAAATTGATTTTTGTTCTTTTCAATTAAGCACCCATGTAGGTAGATACCTACCTATGTCAACAGATGTTAGCTATTAGGAAGGTAGAAGGAAATGGAGATTATTATACTACTCTAGTAATCGTGATTACAGGACAATATTGTCTACTATGTACCTAAATAGATCCATAATTCCACAATCTAATACCATAAAAGTGTTTTCGTCTTTTCCGATCAATCAACCACAGGATTTTCCTTATAAAAAGGATATCAAATTGGGTTTAGCATGAGTGAATGGCACAAACTTCGTTCCCCGATAAATACCTACTCATACACTACGCTAAAAGAAAGAGTTTTTAAGATACCTAACATATTTTCACACTAGAACAAGTGAGAACTGAATCTATTTAATATGATGGTCAAGAAATTCCGAAGAAATTCAACCAAATAAGAAGAATCTACCTAACCTATAAGTAGGTATAGTGGGTAAAAGGTAGGCACTAAACCGAGGAGATCAAAGGATGCAACAATCAAGTATGAAAAGTTAGCTACAAAAACAGAAGAAGTTATAAAATAATCTACATTCACCGGAGAAGTATTTTGAAAACATAAAAACTATGGATGCTACAAAAATCCAAAATTAAGAAATAAAAATATTTTATTAGGTTTTGACCTAATTTATCCATCGCGTTATTAATTAGAACTTGTTTTCAGTTTATTTATTCATATGTGACAAAATAGATGACATTGTGCCTTCGCTGTTATTATTCGTATAGCTCTTATAAGGTGTTCTTGAAATGTCGCGTCTTCAGCATTAAGGTGGATTTCCACCAACGCGATTTTTGCCGCGCGACAGGGTCGCGCGGCAAAAATCTGGTATAGCACGCTCAATATCTAGCCTATTATCTTGTTGTTTATTATACCACTTCGGACCTCTTCAAGTAAGACCAAACAAATATCAAGACGAAATTTCAAATAAGCAATATTACTTAGAAATTGGGATTTTCCAAAACAATCCATTCCATAAAACTCCACTCTACATGAGAGACTAGGAGAGGAAGAATTTGTTTCCGAAGTAGGTATGTAGATTGTAGATCGCTAATACCTAGTGCCCAGTCCTAGGTTCTAGGGTCTATGTACCTACAATGTATCTAGGCGTCCTTTCCTACAGGCTATTTGTTTTCTACATCGAGATACAAATCAGCCGACTTTTCATTATCGAGAGCTACCTCAGGCACCTTGGTACCTTGGTATAGCACGCTCAATATCTAGCCTATTATCTTGTTGTTTATTATACCACTTCGGACCTCTTCAAGACCAAACAAATAGGTATCAAGACGAAATTTCAAATAAGCAATATTACTTAGAAATTGGGATTTTCTAAAACAATCCATTCCATAAAACTCCACTCTACATGAGAGACTAGGAGAGGAAGAATTTGTTTCCGAAGTAGGTATGTAGATTGTAGATATACCTTCTTTCGAGGAAAAAAATACACATCCATTCTCACCTATGGTTTCTCTATTTTCAGTAATAGGCAAATCAGCTTCTTGGTCTGAAGAGGGATCTTGGGCTATCTCGATTGAACTAAATATCTGAAATTAATTAAATTGATTTTTTGTTCTTTTCAATTAAGCACCCATGTAGGTAGATACCTTTCGTCTTTTCCAATCAATTAACCATAGGATTTTCCTTATAATAAGGATATCAAATTGGGTTTAGCATGAGTGAATGGCACAAACTTCGTTCCCTGATAAATACCTACTCATACACTACGCTAAAAGAAAGAGATTTTAAGATAACATAGGTACCTACATATTTTCACACCAGCACAAGTGAGAACTGAATCTATTTAATATGATGGTCAAGAAATTCCGAAGAAATTCAACCAAATAAGAAGAATCTACCTAACCTATAAGTAGGTAGTGGGTAATGGGTAGGCACTAAACCGAGGAGATCAAAGGATGCAACAATCAAGTATGAAAAGTTAGCTACAAAAACAGAAGAAGTTATAAAATAATCTGTATCTATTTACAAAGAATATGGCTACCTAAATAATAACTAAAGGTCAAGCTTGATTGGTCCTTTAATTTTACGACCACTCCTGGACATAGTAGGTAGTTTTGGCTCATAGCTCGCAATATTAGGAGCAGGATTGAACTGTCCTGATCCCTCAGGTTTGTCACCAACAGGAGCCATTTGAATAGAACTAGGCTCTTTTGGACTTTCTTTCTGAACGAGACGAAACACTACCCTTTCTGCTGACATGAATTCTTGAACAGTCAAGTCTTGTGGCTCAGGTAAACTGCCAGTATTTTTCTTGATCATGGCATTTATCTTGAATCGCCGCATCCATGCCACCATTCTCACGAGTTTGGTGTAGTTTGAAAAGTACTTACACCAGCTCTGATCATGATTCTCAGTGTTGAGCATGGAAGAAACAACAGTTTTCTTTCTTTCCATGTTGATCTCTTCTTCGTCAAATTCTGAAACTACTTGAGGCCAATCTTCGGGATTACCTTTTAGCCATGTTGGTCCCTCCCACCATCTGCTTTTAACAAACCTTTTGGGATAACAGCCTCGTGATGGAAGGTCTGCTGGATTCATTTCGCCAGGGACATGTTTCCATGTACACCCTTCTGAGAGTTGTTTGATTTCCACAACTCTGTTG